>NC_133361.1:87840405-87847905 GCF_049309525.1 Garra rufa
TGCTGAGACTTCTGAGCTTGTATATATGACAGAGCCCTGAAAAAAGAGAAATGTTCAGAGCCTGTTCGTGAAAACCTAAAGTCACTTGGTCCTCTCACAATAGTTGTTCATCCAGAAGCTGAATGAGATGGAGAACTAAAAGAAAAAGTAAACAACTACATGAAAGCCCCAGTGGCCTTATGGATAAGGCACTGGCCTCCTAAGCCAGGGATTGTGGGTTCGAGTCCCATCTGGGGTGACTTTCAGCAGAGTGGCGCAGCGAAGGCGTGCTGGGCCCAGAAGCTGATGGATCAAAACCATCCTCTGCTGAGCTTGTTTCACTTTTATATGTGCCCAAGTGCTGCAAGACAAGTTAGAAATATGTGCAAGAATCATGTTATGTTGAAAAGACCAGTGCACAAGCTCTACATCAAGTCAAGCAGAGTGGCGCAGCGGAAGCGTGCTGGGCCCATAACCCAGAGGTCGATGGATCGAAACCATCCTCTGCTAAGCTTGTGTCACTTTTATATGTGCCCAGGTGCTGCAAGACAAGTTAGAAATGTGTGCAAGATTCAAGTTATGTTGAAAAGACCAGTGCACAGGCTCTACATCAAGACGAGCAGAGTGGCGCAGCGGAAGCGTGCTGGGCCCATAACCCAGAGGTCGATGGATCGAAACCATCCTCTGCTAAGCTTGTGTCACTTTTATATGTGCCCAGGTGCTGCAAGACAATTTAGAAATGTGTGCAAGATTCGTTATGGTGAAAAGACCAGTGCATAGACTCCACATCAAGACAAGCAGAGTGGCGCAGCGGGAGAGTGCTGGGCCCATAACCCAGAGGTCGATGGATCGATACCATCCTCTGCTAAGGTTGTTTCACTTTTATTTGTGCCCAAGTGCTTCAAGACAAGTTAGAAATTTGTGCAAGAATCATGTTATGTTGAAAAGACCAGTGCACGAGCTCCACATCAAGTCAAGCAGAGTGGCGCAGCGGAAGTGTGCTGGGCCCATAACCCAGAGGTCGATGGATCGAAACCATCCTCTGCTAAGCTTGTGTCACTTTTATATGTGCCCAGGTGCTGCAAGACAATTTAGAAATGTGTGCAAGATTCAAGTTATGTTGAAAAGACCAGTGCACAGGCTCTACATCAAGACAAGCAGAGTGGCGCAGCGGAAGCGTGCTGGACCCATAACCCAGAGGTCGATGGCTCGAAACCATCCTCTGCTAAGCTTGTTTCACTTTGATTTGTGCCCAAGTGCTTAACATACGAGAAGAAGCAGGGTCGGAACAGAGGGATGATTGCAACGATCAAAGAATGGAAACACGTAATGAGGGTGAAGAATGGACACAAATGGTTTTAACTGACAGTTTGCAAAGCATTTTAAATAACGCAGAGAGAAAGGAACAAAGAAATGAGGATTTGAGCGAGGCACAGCAGGAAATTAATTTATGCTCGCAAATGGTGAATTTGGAAGGTCTACCACAGGATTGGGACAATTGGGAGGATGAGGAGCAGAGGAGCAAAGAACTGGGAGCAGAAAAGGAACAAGAGGAAACAAAAGAAGCACACACAAAGGTACCGAAGCGAAGGAGATCTCTAAGGGTTGTACCAAACATAGAGACTGCAAGAAAGAAGGTGTTGAAGGAAACCAAGATTGAAAGTAAGAACAAATTTGAAGTTTTGACAGGGTTGGAGGACATGGACTAATTTTATGGGTATTTTAAATGTTTTTATATGTCTAATGCTTTTAAAGACTGTCACTTTTAATGCGAGGGGACTTTTGAACGTTAGAAAATTTGAAAAGGTGGTGGAAATGTGTAAAGGGGAAGACCTGATTTTACTACAAGAAACAAATTGGAGGGATGATTTTATGAATAAGATAAGGGAAAGATGGGGAGGGGAGATTCTATATAATAATGGTGATGGGAGAATGGGGAGAGGGGTTGCTTTTCTAATTAAAGAAAATAGAGGGATCCTTGGTAAAATAATATATAAGGATGGTGAGGGGAAGTGTATGGCTATTGAACTGAAGTATGATGAGAAGACTGTGATAATAGTTAACGTACATGCACCAACAGAAGATAAAGAAAAGAAGGAGTTTTTTAATGTCTTAAGGGCTTTTTTAAAGAAGCATAATGAGGTCATCTTATTGGGGGATTTTAATACAGTTTTTAGTAAATTGGATTTGGGGGAGGGAATGGTTTTTAAGTCGGATGTGGGTAGAAAGGAGCTGAAACTTTTAATGGAAGAAAACAATTGCATTGACGTGTGGAGAGAAAGAAATGAGAAAAAGAAAGAATTCTCAAGAAGACAGTTGGTGGGGAACTTTATTTGTAGATCAAGAATTGATTTTATTTTATGTACAAGAAATATTGAGGATTTTATTAGGGATATTAAGTATGAAGAAACAAGTCTGAGTGACCATAAGCTAGTTTTGGTTAAAATAGATTGGGGGTCATTGAAAAGAGGGCCAGGGGTATGGGTTTTAAACACAGAGATTTTAAAAAATGAAGATTACGTTTTACGTATTAAGGAGATTATTGAGAAAGAAAAAGGAAATGGGATGCATGGAGAAGATATCAGAATATGGTGGGAGAATGTGAAGTTTTTAATTAAAAAATGTACGATAAAATACTGCAAAATAATACAAAAAAGCAAGAGGTATAATGAGAAAAAAATTAAAGAAAAATTGGAAGAAGAACTAAATAAATGTGATAAAGATATACAAAAAATAAAAGAATTAGAAGGCAGGTTGAAGGAAATGGAGGAGGGAAAATACGAGGGGGCGAGGCTAAGAAGTAAGGCGAAATACACAATGGAGGGTGAAAAATGTACAAAATTTTTCTTTAATTTAGAAAGAAGTAGAGCAAAGGCGGGGATGATTAAGGAGATAAGAAGGAAAGACGGGGTGGTGGTAGGGGACAATGAGGGAATATTATATGTAGTGAAAGAATATTACGAGGGATTGTTTAGTGCTGAGGGGGTGCGGGAGGAGGAAAAGCAGGAATTATTGGGACAGCTAAAAGCGAAGGTAGGGGAGGAGGATAAAAAGGAATGTGAAATGGAGATAAGGAAAGAAGAAATAGAAAATGCAATAAGTGAGTTAAATAGGAAAAAAAGTCCAGGGATTGATGGCTTAGGGAGTGAATTTTATATAGCTTTTAAAGAGGTTTTGATTGACATTTTAAAGGATGTTTATGATTATGTTTTTAGTAAAGGAGAATTAAGCACTAGAATGGGAATGGGGTTAATGAGAATAATTTATAAGAAAAAGGGAGATAAAACAGACCTAAAAAATTTCAGACCAATCACTATGCTGAATACAGATTTAAAAATATTATCAAAGATTTTAGCAAACAGATTAAAAGAAGTTATGCCGAAAATAATAAAGACTAACCAAGTATATGGAGTGAAGGGAAGGGATATAGCGGACACAACTATAAGTATAAAGGATGCAATAAGATATATTAACGAAAAAAATATGAATGGTTTTATTATAAGCTTGGATTTTGAAAAAGCTTTTGACAGAGTAGAACACCAGTTTTTATTTGATATCTTAAAAGGGTTTGGGTTTGGTGAGAATTTTATAAAATGGGTGAAAATTTTATACAAGGGAGCTATGACAAAAATAAAGTGCAATGGGTTTTTAACACAAGCTTTTAAATTAACAAGATCCATAAGACAGGGATGCCCATTGTCAGCCCTACTATACTCTTTGGTAGCAGAGCCTCTAGGGCTGGCAATGGAGCAGGATAAAGGCGTAAAAGGGATACGGTTGGAGGGAGAAGAGAGTAAAATTTTTCAATATGCAGATGATACAACGCTAATGTTAAAAGATCTGGAAAGTGTAATAAAAGCTATGGAGATTGTACAGAATTATTGTAGAGGATCAGGGGCAAAAGTGAATGAAGAGAAGACAGTGTATATGAGGTTTGGAGGGGCACAGGTTCTAACAGAGCATTTTAATTTTAAGGAATCAAGGGACATAAAGATTTTAGGGGTACATATGGGGCGGGATGAGCGAAAAGCAGGAGAAACAATGTGGGAGGAAGTGATAGGGGGGATTGAAAGGAGATTGATTTTTTGGAAATTAAGAACGCTGACTTTGAAGGGGAAAGTTTTAATTATTAATGTTTTAATGGTGTCAAAATTATGGTACATTTTATATGTAAACCCAATGCCATTATGGGCGGAAAAGAGGCTGAAGAAAGGTTTTTCAGAGTTTTTATGGAATGGGAAGCCCCCAAGAATAGCACACAATACTTTAATAGGGGAGGGAGAGAGGGGAGGAATGGGATTAATTGACATTGAACATAGAAAGAACGCACTGAGGGTAAAATTGGTAAAAAAGTTTTTAGACAAATCACACACAGCAGGATGGAAGGGAACTATGGAGTACTTTTTAAATAAAGGCAGTAAATTTAATCTGGGAAGGAATATTTTATGGATGAAGACTAAATTATGGATGACTGAGAGGATGCCGGATTTTTATAGGGAACTGCTGGGAGCATGGGGAAAGTTTTTATCAAGTGTGCATTTTATTCCGAGGGGTAGGGAAAACATTTTAAATCAGCCTCTTTTTTTAAATCAGAGTATTTTAAATCAGGGGAGGCAGTTGTTTTTTAAGAAATGGTGGGAGGCGGGAATTTTAAAAGTGAGGGACATTTTATATGAAGTTAAAGAAGGATTTCTACCCGTACAAGTGGTTATAGACGCAATGGAGGAAGCAAAGGAGGAGTACAGCAGACAGGAAGAAACTAATAAATATGAAATGATCAAGAGATCGATACCGAAAGAATGGATAGAGGGAATCGAAAATAAGGAGGACGGAGAGCAACAAAATGAAATATATGTGGGATTGGGAGAAAAACAATTTGATTTTAATAAATGTCAGGTGAAAGATTTTTATAGTGTTTTTAGAGAGGGGGTCTTTAAAAAACCAGTGGTCAACAATTACTGGATGGATAAGTACAAGGGTGTGAAGGAATGTGATATTTGGGGAAACATGAAAGGGAAAATGATACAGACAAAGCTGGAAAATTTAGAGTTCTTAATTAGGCATAAAGTGATTTTTACTGACGTTATTTTAAACAAAATTGGTATGGAATCAAGTGCTGTATGTAAAGTGTGTAATGAGGAGGAGGAGGGTTTTTTACATCTGTTTTTACATTGTATAAAACTGGATGATTTTAATGAGAAATGTAAGAAAATGATTTTAAGGTTGAAAGGGGAGGATGGAGAGGAGATGGACTGGGGCAGGATTCTAATGTTGGGAATACAAAGAAAGAACAAGAACAAAATGGTCATCAACCTTTTGATAATGTTAATTAAGAGTGCTATATGGGAAAGGAGAGTGGTGGCAAAGAAGGAAAAATGGATATTGGATTTATGGTATGTTTTTAAAAGAAAAGTCGAAAAATATGTACAATGCCTGTTTTATTATTTTAAGCAAGAAGATCAAATGGGGTTCTTTTACAATGTTTTTACTAATGATGTATGTGTAACTTTAGATGAGAATGGAATAGATGTGCAATTTTAAAAAAAGTTTGGAGAATGTTTCTGTTCTTAAGTACTCCTTTCCGAGAGTGAATAACGATCTGTGTGGAAAGCAATATTGTTTTGTATTTTTGATGTTCTTTACTGTTTGTATTTTCATTCATATATATGATTAGTTTTTGATTCTAAGGCATTATTTATTACTTTATTGCTGACAATGTTAAGTATTTTAATGCGTGTTTAATCATTTATGTCTTTAAGATTTCTACTGTGAAACACATGCTTGATAACTGTATTATGGAATTTTTTCAATAAAAAAAAAAAAAAAAAAAAAATCACGTTCGCCTAACACGCGAAAGGTCCTCGGTTTGAAACCGAGCAGAAACAGTGTTTCTCTTTCGTGGGTAAACATGAAAAAAAAAAAAAAAAAAAAAAAGCATGCTGGGCCCATAACCCAGAGGTCGATGGATCGAAACCATCCTCTGCTAAGCTTGTGTCACTTTTATATGTGCCCAGGTGCTGCAAGACAATTTAGAAATGTGTGCAAGATTCGTTATGTTGAAAAGACCAGTGCATAGACTCTACATCAAGACAAGCAAAGTGGCGCAGCGGGAGAGTGCTTGGCCCATAACCCAGAGGTCGATGGATCGAAACCATCCTCTGCTAAGGTTGTTTTGCTTTTATTTGTGCCCAAGTGCTTCAAGACAAGTTAGAAATTTGTGCAAGAATCATGTTATCTTGAAAAGACCAGTGGACAAGCGCTACATCAAATCGAGCAGAGTGGCGCAGAGGAAGCGTGCTGGGCCCATAACCCAGAGGTCGATGGTTCGAAACCATCCTCTGCTAAGCTTGTGTCACTTTTATATGTGCCCATGTGCTGCAAGACAAGTTAGAAATTTGTGCAAGAATCATGTTATGTTGAAAAGACCAGTGGACAAGCGCTACATCAAATCAAGCAGAGTGGCGCAGCGGAAGCGTGCTGGGCCCATAACCCAGAGGTCGATGGGTCGAAACCATCCTCTGCTAAGCTTGTGTCACTTTTATATGTGCCCATGTGCTGCAAGACAAGTTAGAAATGTGTGCAAGATTCAAGTTATGTTGAAAAGACCAGTGCACAGGCTCTACATCAAGACAAGCAGAGTGGTGCAGCAGAAGCGTGCTGGGCCCATAACCCAGAGGTCGATGGATCGAAAACATCCTCTGCTAAGCTTGTGTCACTTTTATATGTGCCCAGGTGCTGCAAGACAAGTTAGAAATGAGTGCAAGATTCAAGTTATGTTGAAAAGACCAGTGCACAGGCTCTACATCAAGACAAGCAGAGTGGCGAAGCGGAAGCGTGCTGGGCCCATAACCCAGAGGTCGATGGATCGAAAACATCCTCTGCTAAGCTTGTGTCACTTTTATATGTGCCCAGGTGCTGCAAGACAAGTTAGAAATGAGTGCAAGATTCAAGTTATGTTGAAAAGACCAGTGCACAGGCTCTACATCAAGACAAGCAGAGTGGCGAAGCGGAAGCGTGCTGGGCCCATAACCCAGAGGTCGATGGATCAAAACCATCCTCTGCTAAGCTTGTTTCACTTTAATTCGTGCCCAAGTGCTTCAAGACAACTTGGAAATTTGTGCAAGAATCATGTTGTGTTGAAAAGACCAGTGCACGAGCTCTATATCAAGTCAAGCAAAGTGGCGCAGCGGAAGCGTGCTGGGCTCATATCCCAGAGGTCGATGGATAGAAACCATCCTCTGCTAAACTTGTGTCACTGTTATATGTGCCCAGGTGCTGCAAGACAAGTTAGAAATGTGTGCAAGATTCAAGTTATGTTGAAAAGACCAGTGCACAGGCTCTACATCTAGACAAGCAGAGTGGCGCAGCGGAAACGTGCTGGGCCCATAACCCAGAGGTCGATGGATCGAAGCCATCCTCTGCTAAGCTTGTTGCACTTTTTTTCGTGCCCAAGTGCTTCAAGACAATTTGGAAATTTGTGCAAGAATCATGTTGTGTTGAAAAGAGCAGTGCACGAGCTCT
>NC_133361.1:87852905-87902759 GCF_049309525.1 Garra rufa
GCGTGCTGGGCCCATAACCCAGAGGTCGATGGATCGAAACCATCCTCTGCTAAGACTTCTGAGCTTGTATATATGACAGAGCCCCGAAAAAAGAGAAATGTTCAGAGCCTGTTCGTGAAAACCTAAAGTCACTTGGTCCTCTCACAAAAGTTGTTCATCCAGAAGCTGAATGAGATGGAGAACTAAAAGAAAAAGTAAACAACTACATGACAGCCCCAGTGGCCTAATGGATAAGGCAGGGATTGTGGGTTCGAGTCCCATCTGGGGTGACTTTCAGCAGAGTGGCGCAGCGAAGGCGTGCTGGGCCCATAACCCAGAAGTCGATGGATCGAAACCATCCTCTGCTGAGCTTGTTTCACTTTTATATGTGCCCAAGTGCTGCAAGACAAGTTAGAAATATGTGCAAGAATCATGTTGTGTTGAAAAGACCAGTGCACAAGCTCCACATCAAGTCAAGCAGAGTGGTGCAGCGGAAGAGTGCTGGGCCCATAACCCAGAGGTCGATGGATCGAAACCATCCTCTGCTAAGCTTGTTTCACTTTTATTTGTGCCCAAGTGCTTCAAGACAAGTTAGAAATTTGTGCAAGATTCGTTATGTTGAAAAGACCAGTGCACGAGCTCCGCATCAAGTCAAGCAGAGTGGTGCAGCGGAAGCTTCCTGGGCCCATAACCCAGAGGTCGATGGATCGAAACCATCCTCTGCTAAGACTTCTGAGCTTGTATATATGACAGAGCCCCCCAAAAAAGAGAAATGTTCAGAGCCTGTTCTTGAAAGCCTAAAGTCACTTGGTCCTCTCACAATAGTTGTTCATCCAGAAGCTGAATGAGATGGAGAACTAAAAGAAAAAGTAAACAACTACATGACAGCCCCAGTGGCCTAATGGATAAGGCAGGGATTGTGGGTTCGAGTCCCATCTGGGGTGACTTTCAGCAGAGTGGCGCAGCGAAGGCGTGCTGGGCCCATAACCCAGAAGCTGATGGATCGAAACCATCCTCTGCTGAGCTTGTGTCACTTTTATATGTGCCCAGGTGCTGCAAGACAATTTAGAAATTTGTGCAAGAATCATGTTTTGTTGAAAAGAACAGTGCACGAGCTCTACACTGGACACTGAGCAGTGCTTGTTTAACACTGGGAAATATTACATAAATCTTACCTGTTTCATTCACATATCACTGATGCATATGAATCACATTAAGTTTATTAATATGTTTATATTAAAACTATGTAATCCAAATACATGGAAAATTAGCATTTAATTGAATTACATAAAGTTTATTTTTAGACCGAATTATTTTTTTGAGTGTGTATTAAGCTTATTTTTAAAGGTGTAAACCGTTTTAATAGCCAATAATATGGGGAATATACTGAATTTTGCATGATGGAATGAATTATTATATAAGTATAACCCGTCATTTAAAATATAGAAATGTTTGTCATCAAATTAATGGCAAAACAAAAACCATGTTAAAATCTACATCAGTTCAGCCTGAAATGTGTATATATTTTTCTGTATAGAGAATGACCATAAAGTATGTAATATCAGTATAATATGTTGCATTCAAAAATGTATCTACAAAATAAACAATTTAAGCCATTATTCTAATTGATGATAAGCCAAATAGTGATTGAAGATTAAATCAGGTGAGACAAGTTCTTTACTTAAAATCAATGTTTTATTAAATTGACTCAAACATTCCTTTAGTGGAATCTAGAGAGTTCTAAAACAAGTATAAATAAAAAAAGAAGAAAAAAAAACACGGATAACAATAACCAAGGAAATTATAGCTGCTGCAAAGCAATGGGAATGGACAAAAAGAACAAGGTCAATTAGATATATGTACACAAGCAAATAACAATCAGTTAGATTAATCAGTACACATTTTACAAACAGTTGCAATTTACCAGAATATGCTCCGTTTAGGTCTTATGTGCTAGGATGGATGTTAAGGACAAAAACAATGACCAATTAAAATGTAACTGAAAGGAATGGATGGAGCAACAGAATGGTGCAACATGAAAATTAATGGATGATTACAATTAGAATTTCTATTTTCTATTTCTATTTCTGGGCAGTAAATGTATTTTCCTGCCACTCCCCTCAAAGGCAATTGCTTTGTGTGAAGCGGTGCCAGCAGCACTTGTGCAGAGTTCTGAAACAAAGTACAGTCTTTATGTTTTGCATTTGAACAGGTTATTAGCATCATAGTACGATGACAAATTTGGGTTGTGTTTGTGATAACGATACTAAACTAAATCTGATAGGGTTTCTGCTGGTATCATCAAATCTAATGTAATGCTTTTTATAATGCATTTAATTTTTTTACTGCCACGCACGACCCATACATAAATATTTAACATAAATATATAATAAAAAGGTGATTCTTAACTTATAGGTACTTTTTTTGTTCTTTGGTCATTTTTTTTTTTTTTGACAAATTCCTCTTCCTTTGTTAAGCTTATTAAAACCACCTTAAAAATTGTTTTACTACTTTACTATTATGATTTTTCCATACTTTTCAACCTCCTTTTAGGTTTCCTTGTTGCACACCCAGACTTTTAAACTTCAACAATGAAAATATAGTTTATAAATATTACTTATCTGGTAAATATTAATGTACCTGAATTAAGCACTAATAAAATAATTAAAAAAAATATTATAGTATTTAATTCGAGACCTCTGTCAGAATTACTTTTTATACAAAATATAGCTGTCGCACAGTTTGTGTCATTTCCACCACAACACTGTGTGTTTCTATGTTGAGTGACATCAGAGCACATGTTGGACACGGAGAAATTAAAATTTTCATCAACAACAAATTAAGAAACATCAAAGTAAATATTGCTTGATCAGTTAATATATTTATTATCAGTGAAGCTATCTTCCATTTTTCCACAAATAATCTACAGAAATGTAATTTCCACTACACTGTCCTTTGTGGTGCAAATGACATTCATGGTTACAAAGTACAATTAATATGGATTAGATCGACAGTAGATTTGCAGGACTGCAAATGTTTCAATCCAGTCATGTTCCAGCATTGGTATGAAGCTTCCCTACAATTACGTTAATTTCATGTCATTTCCACCAACACACACATTTTTTTTTATATTTCAAAAGGTCTCATCACTCATTAAACATTCATCCACAATTTATGAGATCATGCTCTACTTAATCTAAAAATTCAATATTCATTATCTAATAAGATCTTACCCAAACCAATGTTTAGTTTCAGAGTGTGACAGGTGTACAGTTCATGATTTGGACCTTAGGACAGTTAATTTGTCTCGTTGACAACTGTATAAATATTTTACAATCTGAAAAAAAAATGGTAAAACTAGTTACAAAAATGATTTTAAGACTATTCCTGAGTGACATAAGTTATTCTATTTTTAAACAACAGCTGTATATTGTGATGTGGTGGAAATTACAGTTGTTCATTGCAAAAAAAAAATAGTAAAATATAAACAATTTCTCTTGTAATCTAAGTTTCAGACCTTAAAACTTGACAAACTATTTGGGTCTGTGTAATGTGACTTTCGCAAATATTTATTTTCCTCAGCTTAGTTGAAGAAACGTGCATAAATATATAACTGGTCAAAGGTTTTTAATGTTTAAAAACAATTCTGTTCTGCTCACCAAGGCTAAAAAATAAATAAATTCTATGCTAGTATCTGTTAAAATGTAGTTCATTGTTGTGATAAAATCTGAATATTCAGCATCATTACTCCAGTCTTCAGTGTTACATGATCCTACAGAAATCATTCTAATATACTGATTTGCTGCTCTGTTATGATTATTGGTGCTCAAACATTATCCATGGTTCTTCTTATTAATATTGAACACATTTTTTTCCCTTTAATTTTCAATTTTTGTGGAAATCATGATACGTTTTTTTTATTTGATGAATAGAAAGTAAAAAAATAACAGCATTCATTTGAAATGAAATATTTTTTAACATAAAAAATGTCTTTTCACTTTTGATCAAGTAAATTTTTCCTTGGGAAATATTATATATTACTTTCTTTCTATTCTATCAAATAATCCTGAAAAATGTATCATGATTTCAACAAAATTGTGAAGCATAAACATATGTGTGTATATATATTGATCATTAGAAATGTTGCAAATCAGCATTTTAGTGTGACTTTACTAAGGACTGGCATAATGAAGCTATAATTCAAATTGAATCACATAATACAATCACATATAATATAAGTTATATTTTAAAATGCATTCACATAAAAAGTATCATAAATTTAAATGATATATTATATTATATTATATTATATACTATACTATATATATTACATATTATATAATATAGACTATTCAAAAACATTAAACAATCTTAATGATCCCAAACTTTGACCGGTTATATGTTTTAAATTAAGTGCCATTGATTTTGACAATGCAATGATGATAGTCTTGGATATGTGAGAAAATCTATATAATTTAAACTGCATCCCTTCTAACCTTACTTAAATCAGCATATTCGTGATATCTTCCCCTTAAAATGTTTTCTGCTGATTCATTCAAGAATCAATCAAGTGTCTGTCTTTATGAATGTATCAATGATTCATCGACTCAAAAATTATTTAACTAAAAAAAAAAAAAATGCTGATTTATTCTGTAACAAAACACTAATTATTACTTGTTTATTGAATGACAAATCTGCAATCGTGGTAATGTTCTGAAAACAGCACTCTCTTTTGGTCCGCTCACGTTGCTTAACTAGGCTACATCGTATGTAATTTTCTTGACTTTCATACTTTTAATGCCCTGCGGAAACCCTGTCTGATCATCAACCCTACACTAAAATGGAAACATACCTGGAGTTGACTCAGGCCTCTCTGCTGAGGTCTCCTTCACTAGGAACATCAGTTCCGCTGGAAGAGCCACAGGTGTCTTCCCCTTTAGGCCTGGAGAGGCTAGAGCTACAAAAATGTAAATAGACCAATTATTATATTTATGCAACCAAAATTAACTCAACATTTGATTACATGATCTAGATTACAGTGTTTTTACCATCAGCTGGTGATGCCTTCAATCCAGCACTTGTATCAGGAGTTGGTTTGGATAGTGCAGCAGATGGAACTATAACATACAAAACCATCAGTCATTTCAGAGCATACAATATATGCTAGTAATAGTATAGTGCTGGTGTTAGTAGGAACTAAAACAGCCATATGTTTCCTTCTCCTGCCTGTCATAGATTTAAAATGCTTACATTTACACACTGTGTACCTTGAGACCATCTTACAGTTTTTTTTTCAGTCGCTAACAAGCGTTTGTCCAAACAGTTGTCACATTTTCAAAACTCTAAACACAATTAGCACAGCATCGGCCTTTTGTGGCCATACCATTCACACATTTCATGTCGTTTTCACCCAACATGGAGTCAGTGAACACATTTCCACAATGCTTACATTTTCTTAACAGTCAAGCTATACCTACCAACAAAATTATGGATTGTTTTTGTAGTATTTACGAATGTTAACACAACATCCCACAATAGCAAAAACAATGTTTCAAACCTTAGATACAGTATAAAAACCTGTATCCTGTAAAAAAGTATGAATTACAGTTTTTCAATCGCTAACAAGCGCTTACCCTTACTTCAGATACTTTTTCTTAACTCTTAACACAGACTCACATCTACAAAACATAATTGGCCAAAGGGATAATTTTCGCCTCAAAAATACATGCATCTCTCACTGCATCTGCTCCTCTCACTGCATCTGCTCCTCTCACTGCATCTCTCACTGCATCTCTCACTGCATCTCTCACTGCATCTGCTCCTCTCACTGCATCTCTCACTGCATCTGCTCCTCTCACTGCATCTGCTCCTCTCACTGCATCTGCTCCTCTCACTGCATCTGCTCCTCTCACTGCTTCTCTCACTGCATCTGCTCCTCTCACTGCATCTCTCACTGCATCTGCTCATCTCACTGCATCTCTCACTGCATCTCTCACTGGAATCAGCTGTGGCTGGCCCAATTTACCCAACATAAATCAGCTGTGTGTCAATTATTCAATTGTTTGTTTATTATCAGCTGAGATATATTTTTGATATTGATATTGTTTTTGAACCGATATCATTTCAGAAGCAGAGGTTTTTATACTGTATCTAAGGTTTGGAATATTGTTGGATGTTGCTATTGTGGGATGTTGTGTGTTAACATTAGTAAATACTACAAAAACAATCCATAATTTTGTTGGTAGGTATAGCTTGTCTGTTAAGAAAATGTAAGCATTGTGGAAATGTGTTCACTGACTCCATATTGGGTGAAAACGACATGAAATGTGTGAATGGTATGGCCACAAAAGACCGATGCTGTGTTTAGAGTTTTGAAAATGTGACAACTGTTTGGACAAACGCTTGTTAGCAACTGAAAAAAAACTGTATAATTGAATGACAGTGGTGATAAGTTTCTGGATGTACTATACATTCAATATATGATTACCACATAAGATATGTCTCAACTCACAAACAAATGAATCATGTTCATTCATGTATTTCATTCACTTTCTATTGCATTGAATTATCATCATTTCCTGAAATGTGGCATGTGAAATGATCATGCTTAACATACTAAACATACAGTACTTTGTATTTCTTTTATATGTTTGTTATATGTGATTTACAATATTTGATGTACTATAAACTATAAAGCAAAACAAGTCAAATTGTTTTATTTAGCACCGCAAGTGGAATTTATTTGATTTCAATTCTGTTTCCTGACATTCCAATTCCAAATCCAATTCCATTCCAGGAAGTGAACTGGAATTTACCATTCATTCTCAATTCAATTCATGAATGGCCCCAATCCTGTTTGGAAACATGTGGCCTAACCCTGAAGATCGCAGAGATTGGATACATTAATTCGTTTTAGCTATATAAGTAAAACTTAATTAAATCCCACAGACATACCAAACCAATGTACTACCCTAAACACTACTCACTAGTCTGAGCAGGAGGAGCAATCTGACTCAGTGAACAAGCATGCATTCAAGTGTTAATACCCAATGAAACATGAATGCAGAACAAAAATGCATACTTACCCTCATTGTAGTTGGTATCAATTCATCATGGCACGAATTCATAGTCCTTAGGACAGTTGGAATGATGCACATTCTCCCTGGAAAGAACAGCACTTCTTTCTGCATCTTGATCTACCATGAAAGAAAAACAGAATTTTAGGTTTATTTGTCAAAACCAATCAAACTCTTTGCACTGTTATGTTATAACATATATGCCCTTTACGTTGCGCAAGGCATATATATATGCACACACATACGGTCTGAGATAAAGTTATCAAATCAACTGTAAACATCTATTAATATTATTCCCTGTCATGCACAAGACTAGTTTTCTTTTTCAGAATATTCCTTTTATTATTAGTAGTGTATATAAAAATAATTAAGGAATATTCTGTCTTGTGCATGACAGGGAATACTATTTAGATATTTTTACAGATGGTTTGGTAGCTTCATCTCAAAAGGTTATGTTGTTTAAAACTGAAAAAAGTTGCTGAAAAAAGCAGTAACTGGCTCTGGATCAAGCGTAAAGACCCCATTTGGGCAGCAAGGTAGAGACAGATGGTATGCGGTCAGGCTTAGGCCCGGTTCAGGGAGAAGGACGCCTCTGCCATGCAGAGCCCATCAGGGAGATAGAGGGTATGGCATGGAGGGGGGTGTACCTGGGACGCTGGGTACACCGTTGAGCCTTTTGGAGACGTTGTGGGCTTCAATCAATGAAACGTCGATGAAGCAGGGTGCCCACCTGATGACCCCAATGACATACCTTACCCTGTTTTAACCACTCAATATCGACAGCTATTATCAAGAGTTTCCTACTAAAGGGATTGAAACATCTAGTCCTATTAGCTTTACTGATCATCTGGAAGAAAACCCAGTGACTGTTGTGAAAGTGCAGCTGGCGACAAGGGAAAGACCGTGTGACAGCATGGAGAGACAGCTGACAGGAGGAAATAGACCCCAACGGGGCTGTTATGGGCTAGCTACCCATAGCAGCAGGCTCCGTCACCCTAGTAGGGTACAAGAGCCACCTTATCTGGCTATGAAAAGTTCAAAAAGAAGAATACCCCTAGAGTCTGCGAGAGCAGGGGCGCAAGAAGACTCACAGACTGATTTCCCGGTAATGACCCTTGGAATGGTCATGACATCGAAAGAAGGAAGTAGTAAGACTCTTGAGAAATTAGCAGCCGGACATGTTCTTCAGACCTGCGTGTGTGGATGGGCGAAAGTAACATCAACCCATGGTCTTAAGGTACATCAAGGACGGAAGAAATGCCTGAAAACCACCAACCCAGGGCCCCGCATCGACCAGATTCTGTCAAGAAGAAGGTTAAGTCAGTCGGATGAAACTCAGCGGCAGGAAGAAACCCACAGTCCGCAGGGAATCAGTACCCCAGGGAATGAGGAGGAAGCTTCAGGCAGAACCACCAGTCCAAGACAACAATCAGCCCACCGCAAAAAAGAAAACATGCAAGGACGTAAGCCATTGGTGAAATGGCCGAAGTCTAACAGCAAAGAGTGGGAAACCATCAACACAGACTTAAGCCTTATCCTGAGTAACTTCATAGGATCAGCCAAGAAGAAATTGGAGAAGATGGGCGACTTTATCTACAGATATGGAGAGGAAAAATGTGGAGTGAAGGAGCAGGTAAGAAAGAAAGACATGCTTCCCACCCCCAAGTCACGTCGACTGCAAGAAATCCATCAACTTGTGAAAGAAAGGCGACGGCTAAAAAAGTTGTGGAGAAAGGCGACAGTAGAAGAAAGGGAAGGCATCAACTTCCTTCAAGAGGACTTAAAACACAGGCTCTCAAAACTCCGCCGAGCAGAAAGCTTACGGATGCGTCGGAAGAAGAAAGAAAAAGCTAGAACTGATTTCTATAAAGACCCTTTTAAGTTTGTGAAAGGCATTTTCACAAAGGAGAAGAGTGGATCCCTGAAAACATCAAAAGACCAGGTTGAAGAGCATCTGAGAACCATCTATACTGATGAGAAAAAAGATGAACCGATTGTTGTCCCCACTGACATCCCTCCAATATCACCACCACAACATCAGTTTGATATCAGCCCTCCCAAGCTGAGGGAGGTGAGGCAGGTGGTAAAAAAGGCAAAATCGGCATCTGCACCAGGCCCAAATGGTGTACCATATAGTGTTTACAAGAACGCTCCAGATGTTTTAAAAATCCTGTGGAAAAACATGAAAGTGGCATGGGACAAGCAAATCATCCCGAAAGCCTGGCGTAGAGCGGGAGGGGTGTTCATCCCAAAAGAAAAAAACTCAACCACCATTGAACAGTTCCGCCAGATAAACCTTCTGAACATTGAAGGCAAGATCTTTTTCAGTGTGTTGGCACAACGATTGACACAGTATTTAAAACAAAACCACTTCATTGATACGTCAATCCAAAAGGCTGGTATCGCAGGCTTCTCTGGATGCCTTGAACATAACAGCATCATATGGCATCAAATCCAGAGTGCAAAGAGAGAAGGGAAAGATCTTCACGTCTTGTTCCTCGATCTGGCCATGCCTACGGTTCAATCCCTCATTCATTTCTGTGGGCTGCCTTTGATTTCTTCCAGGTGCCAACTACAATCACAAATCTAGTAAAGCATTACTTTCAGGATCTACAGTTTTGCCTTACAACATCAGGCTTCACCACAAGTTGGCAACCGCTGGAGGTAGGTATCATGGCGGGGTGTACCATCTCCCCATTGGCTTTCACGATGGCAATGGAGGTAATTATCAGAGCCTCAAAATGGGTTGTGGGAGGAGAACGATTACAGGGTAATCAGAGGTTACCACCAATTCGAGCCTATATGGACGATCTAACAACACTCACAACAACTGTCCCCTGCACCAAGAGACTGCTGGAGAAACTTCATCAAAATATAACATTGGCGAGAATGAAGTTAAAGCCCAGTAAGTGCAGAAGCATCTCTATCGTAAAAGGCAAGGTCACAGACCAAAGATTTTATGTTGGCGGAACACCTGTCCCAACAGTCTCAGAGATGCCAGTTAAGAGCTTGGGGAGATGGTATGATGCAAAACTCAAAGACTCCGAGCAGTTTGAACACCTAAAAAATGATACCAGCATGTACTTGGAGCGCATTAACAAGACATTGTTGCCAGGAAAACTTAAGGTGTGGTGCTTTCAGTTTGGCATACTCCCAAGGCTCTTGTGGCCCTTAGCTGTTTATGAGATCCCGATCACCAAGGTTGAACAGTTGGAACGGCTGATAAGCATACAGCTGAAGCAGTGGCTTGGAATTCCACGTTGTTTAAGTTCCGTCGGACTTTATGGACATGGCAAGTTGGAGTTACCATTCACAGGGCTCGTGGAAGAGTTCAAATGCACCAAAGCGAGGCTTTTCATGACCATAACTGAATCTGATGATGCAGTTGTTCGAACAGCGGCCCCTCGGGTGGTAGCGGGTAGGAAGTGGAATCCATCAGAGGCTGTTCAGAGAGCAAAGTCTGCTCTGTACTTCAGAGATGTGGTGGGACAAGTACAGCATGGGAGGGCAGGGTTTGGACTCATCCCAAAAATTCCTCTGTGGCACAAAGCAACATCAGCGCAGAAGAGACAGCTAGTGGTAGAAGAGGTTAGGAGACAGGAGGAGGGAGAGCGACATGCAAAAGCTGTCTCAATGGCTAAGCAGGGGAGATGGACCAACTGGGAGGGCCTGGAGAAGAAAAAGCTCAGCTGGCGTGACATCTGGCAAATGGAGGGAGCGCGGCTGAGTTTTGTCATCAGAGCCACATACGACCTGCTACCCTCCCCCCAAAATCTGAAAGATTGGTATGGAGAAGATCCCGCCTGTTCCCTGTGTAAAGTACCTGCATCCCTAAGGCACATTCTATCAGGGTGCACTACAAGTCTCACCCAAGGGCGCTATACTTGGCGGCATAACCAAGTGCTTCGAGAGCTGGCAGCAATATTGGAACAGAAGCGAATCACCACAAACAATCTCCCACAAATATTGACAGGACAGGTCAACTTCACAAATTTCGTACCAGCTGGCCAACATCAAGAACATCGTACAACATCTAAGGATTCGAGCATCCTGCAGTCAGCACGGGATTGGAAATTGGAAGTGGACCTTGATAAGAAGCTTGTGTTTCCCCCAGAGATAGTGGCTACAACACTTCGGCCAGACATGGTACTGTGGTCTCCAACAACAAAGCTGGCAGATGTTGTGGAATTAACAGTACCATGGGAAGATGGGGTTGAAGAGGCTTATGAGAGGAAAAAGAACAAATATTCCGACCTGGCAGCTGAAGCATCCCAGAACGGCTGGAAGACTAGCATCTTCCCAGTAGAGGTGGGATGCAGGGGATTTGTTGCAACATCTACCATCAGTTTGCTGAGAAAAATAGGGGTGAAGGGTCACTCTCTCCAACAGGCCATCAAGTCTGTATCAAGTGTTGCTGAAAAAAGCAGTAACTGGCTCTGGATCAAGCGTAAAGACCCCATTTGGGCAGCAAGGTAGAGACAGATGGTATGCGGTCAGGCTTAGGCCCGGTTCAGGGAGAAGGACGCCCCTGCCATGCAGAGCCCATCAGGGAGATAGAGGGTATGGCATGGAGGGGGGTGTACCTGGGACGCTGGGTACACCGTTGAGCCTTTTGGAGACGTTGTGGGCTTCAATCAATGAAACGTCGATGAAGCAGGGTGCCCACCTGATGACCCCAATGACATACCTTACCCTGTTTTAACCACTCAATATCGACAGCTATTATCAAGAGTTTCCTACTAAAGGGATTGAAACATCTAGTCCTATTAGCTTTACAGCTTTACTAATGGATGTGTATTATTTCACACATTGAAAGTTGTAAAATTATTATAAAGCCCATACATTTGTTTCTAAAATTAGGCTATTAAGCCTTGTGCAACGTAAAGGACATATATTAAAGTCTACCTTATCTAATTTGCACAAAGGATTTAGAGCAGTAAGCTACCTTAGACAGTGCAATGTGTATCTGCGAGTTATCAACACTTTACTACTAAAATCTATGCAATACATAGCTTATTTAACATCACCGAATGAAAACCATTCACATAAACGTAAAAAAAAACATTAATTCATTATTATTTAGCTCGTATTTACCACAAGACAAACGAGTGATGTCATGGTAACTAAACGGATAGTTTAACCGAATGACATAAGTACTGTACACATGAACATATAAAACGATCATGTTCATTCATAACTTTGTGTGCAAATCAACCTTTGATGATATAATAGTAAACAAAAGCAGACAGCGTAAAGTTTAGTGACGACCAATGGAGCGAAGCAGGCGTTTTCGCTCAACAACTAATTGGATATCAAGGCAAGGCAAGGCAAGGCAAGTTTATTTATATAGCACATTTCATACACAATGGTAATTCAAAGTGCTGTACATAAAAAGGAATTAAAATCACAATAGCATAAAAATTCAAAATAATAATCACAACAATAAAAACAAAATTAAGAACATTTAAGATGATTAAAAAAAAAATGATTTCAAATTAATTAATACAGTAAAATGATTATACATAAAATAATGCAAACTGTTCGGACGTAGCACAGTGCTCATTCAATAAATGCACAACTGAACAGGTGAGTTTTGAGTCTGCATTTGAATGTGGCTAATGTATTAGCACATCTGATCTCTTCTGGAAGCTGATTCCAACTGTGGGCGGCATAATAGCTAAAAGCGGATTCCCCTTGTTTTGTGTGAACCCTTGATATTACTAACTGACTCGATCCTAGTGATCTGAGTTGTCTGTTAGGTTTATATTCAGTGAGCATATCTGCAATGTATGTAGGTCCTAGGCCATTGAGTGCTTTATAAACAAGTAAAAGTACTTTAAAATCTATCCTAAACATAACTGGAAGCCAGTGTAAGGACCTGAGGACTGGTGTGATATGCTCTGATTTTTTGGTTCTAGTCAGAATCCTGGCAGCAGCGTTCTGTATGAGCTGCAGCTGTCTAATGGTCTTCTTGGGAAGGCCGGTGAGGAGACCATTACAATAGTCCACCCTGCTGGTGATAAAGGCATGAACAAGTTTCTCCAAATCTTGACGGGAAACAAAACATCTAATTCTTGCAATGTTTTTAAGATGATAGTATGCTGATTTAGTTACTGCTTTAACATGACTACTGAAACTGAGGTCTGACTCCAGAATCACACCCAGATTCTTGACTTGATTTTTTGTTTTTTGACCCCTAGTGTCAAGGTACGCATTTACCTTATGAACTTCATCTTTGTTTCCAAATGCAATGACTTCCGTTTTCTCCCTGTTTAACTGTAAAAAGTTTTGGCACATCCAACTGTTAATTTCATCAATGCATTGGCAGAGAGAGTCAATGGGGCTGTAGTCATTTGGCGATAAGGCTAGGTAAATCTGGGTATCATCTGCATAGCTGTGATATGCAATTTGGTTCTTTCTCATTATTTGACTTAGTGGGAGCATATACAGGCTGAACAACAGAGGCGCTAGAATTGAGCCTTGTGGGACTCCGCATGTCATGGACGTCCACTTAGACTTATGTTCTCCTATACTCACATAATAGCCTCTCCCTTCTAAGTATGACCTGAACCATTTGAGAACCATCCGAGAAAGCCCGACCCAGTTTTCCAGTCTATCTAAAAGAATGTTATGATCGACAGTGTCAAACGCAGCACTGAGGTCTAGTAGTACCAGCACTGATATTTTGCCAGAATCTGAATTTAGGCGAATATCATTTATTATCCTTATGAGCGCTGTCTCTGTGCTATGATGTTGTCTGAAGCCAGATTGGAAATGGTCCAGGTATCCATTTGAGTTTATGTAGTGATTCAGCTGATTGAAAACAACCTTTTCAATAATCTTGCTTATGAACGGAAGATTTGAAATTGGTCTATAGTTGCTCAATATGGTGTTATCAAGATTTTTCTTTTTCAGAAGGGGCTTAACGGCTGCAGTTTTCAGGGAGTTTGGAAAAGTCCCAGAAAGAAGTGAGGTGTTCACCACTTTCAAAAGATCTGCTTCTAGACAGCTAAGCACACTTTTGAAAAAAGATGTGGGAAGTGTGTCGAGGTGGCAGGTTGACGATTTGAGGTGCTTTACTGTTTCTTCCAAAATGTTGCTATCGATTTCTTCAAAAGTAGACATAATGACTTCTTTTTGAAATTGCGGTCGAATCTGTCTGACCTCTGCATAACTTGAGGGTGTGCTAATTGTCTTTCTGATATTATTTATCTTCTCAGAAAAGAAGGAAGCAAACTCATCACACTTGCTGTCGGAGAGCAGTTCACTAGGGATCTGACTAGGGGGGTTTGTAATGCTGCGTTCACACCAAACGCGAATATGCGTCTGGCGCGAGTGATTTCAATGTTAAGTCAATGGTAAGACGCGTTTACGCGCGTCTGGAGTTCTTGCGGCGCGAATTGGCGTTTAGCGCGGCGCGGTAGACGCGAATTCGCCTCATTCGCGCGTCTAGTTCGCGCGAATGGCGCGAATTGAGCGTCTGGCGCGATACGCGCGAATTGTGCTTTTTGTGCATCATGCGTTTGACGCGAATTCGCGTCTGCCGCCCGAGTTGAAAAATCTGAACTTCTGCGTCAATTCGCGCCGCGTTAACCAATCAGGAGCCTGCTTGATGCTGTGGCGGCAGGCCCGCCCGGAGTCACTCATTCAAATATGAAACATGAATACTAAATGCCTAGTGCGGTTCTAATGCACAACAAAGCAAGTGTTTTATCACATATATGACACATATTCATTTTGTATTGAATGCTATTTAATCCATATCTAAATCTTAATTATATGAAACATATAGAACAATAATAACTATAATAGTGTGTATACTTTAGTGTGTCTGGACAGTGTTGTGTGAGGAAAATAAAGAAATCACAGGACAGGTTAAATACTTTTGGAGGCTGGCTCCATTTATCATCAAAACAAAAATAAATAACAGATTTTACAGTAATAACCTGAACAAAAAAATGGCACATACCTATAGAATTATTATACATCAAAAGAGGAATGACATAAATGAGTAGTTCACTTTTAAAATGAAAATTCTGTCATCATATACAGCTCCAACGCACAGAGGGAAGTTCCGCCGCTCCTGAAATCCCCTCGCTCCGATGCGGGAAAGCAGGTCATCGAACTGGGCGCGGGACAGGCGGAAGTACCGCTGAAAGCGGCCGTCATCCAGGCGCAGCTCCTGGAGCAAGTGATGAAACTCGCCGAACTGGGTTCGCCTCCGAAGGGTCTGGTGGACCCAAATACGGCGACGATGATCCGTACGCGGCTGTTCTGCTCTCCAGAGCAAATACAGAGCGGTGACTCTCTCGATAAATGACCGAACAACAACTAAATCTTGTAAAAAAAGATGGCCGCCAACGGGGTTTGAAACTTTCGCCTCTGACGCGCGTGACGCTGGAAATTTCGCTTCAAACTTTTGTTTTTACGCGCGTCGATTTCGCTCTTGACGCGCGAATGAACACAAAGTGGTCACGCGAATAACTAGACGCGGCAGGCGCGAATTTAGACGCATATTCGCGTTTGGTGTGAACGCAGCATTAGTCTCTCAACGGTAGCAAAAAGAGTGCGGGTGTTGTTTAAGTTGCTGTTTATAAGGTTTGAGAAGAATGTTTGTCTAGCTTTACCTAGTTCAACATTGAAAGCATGAAGGCTGTCTTTATAGATGCTATAGTGAATTTCAAGTTTTGTCTTCCGCCACATCCGCTCAGCTTTTCTGCATTGTCTTTTTATTATCTGTACTGCTGTTGATTTTCTCCACGGTGATTTCTGTCTTCCAGTCATCTGTCTGACCTTCACAGGTGCAATGTCATCAATGACATTCTTAACTTTTGAGTTAAAGGAGTCCAGGAGAAAATCAACAGAGTCTGCAGAAATGCTTGGCATTGAAGATATAGCCTTCATAAATAGCACACTAGTGTTATCGTTAATGCATCTCTTTCTGACAGAGACTGATCTAGATTCAGTGGTAGCAGAGATCAATATATCAAAGAAAATACAGAAGTGATCAGATAGTGCTACATCCTTGATAACAGTGGATGAAATGTTTAGACCCTTACTGATGAGTAAATCAAGAGTGTGTCCACGATTGTGTGTGGGCCCATGCACATGCTGAATCAGGTCAAACGTGTTCAAAACTGTTATAATTTCTTTTGTAGTTTTGCTTTCTGCCTTGTCTATGTGAACATTAAAATCCCCTGCAATAGCAAAACAGTCAAACTCTGAACAAATCATTGATAGCAGTTCTGTGAACTCTTCAACAAAGGCTGGAGAGTATTTTGGGGGCCTGTAAATAATGATAAACAGAATGCGAGCACCTTTCAGCAGAATCCCTAGATATTCAAAAGACAAGTACTGACCAAATGACACTTGTTTGCATTCATAGACATCTTTAAATAGGGCAGCTACGCCACCTCCCCTTTTGCCAGCTCTGCAGACATTCATGAAAATAAATCTGGGAGGGGCTGCTTCATTGAGGACCGTTGCATAAGAGCTGTCTTCTAACCATGTTTCATTTAAAAACATAAAATCCAGGTTGTTTGTGGTTATAAAATCATTGATCAGAAGTGATTTATTTTTTAGTGAGCGAACATTTAAAAATGCTAGCTTGATGGCATCACTTTTTGTCTCTAGAGCAATCTTAGTTTGATGCCTAATAAGCCTCAGATTAGATGTGTGAACTGTACGATTTGAAAGGGCCTTAGACTTTCTATCACATATTAAAACAGAAATAGGGAAAGCTACAGGCACACTGGGTTCCCGCTTGTTTTGTAAACATTCCTGATTGTTGCTGTTACCGTAGCGGGGACCCCACACATATCACTGAGAGCTGTTATCAGTTGTTTTTGGTTCACTCACAGCAGATGCAGGAGGGTTTGAGCCCTGGCGTTGTGGCAGCGGCCGGAGAGCTCTCACAGGAGGAGGAGGGTGAGCTGGGCCCACAGGTTTTGGTGGTTGTGGTGCCTGCCGTTTTTTAGTTGATAACTGGGGGCTTGCAGCAAAAGAGTGGGAGAGTCTGGTTCCAGCATATACCAGTTCTTCCATTTTCTGTGAGAAGCTTAGAAGTGGAGATGCTGGAGAGAGGGATAATGTGTCTGGTGAATGGAGCTCTGGAGTTTCCGGTGGCTGGAAAATGTTGTTGTCCTGGCTTCTCTGACTGTTTACCAGAAAGTCGTCCTTCGGTGTTGAGTCTGTCTGTGATAAGCTCTGTGCGCAGGGCTCAGCCAGGAAAGTGTCCATAAGCAGTGCTTGTTGTGACTGCGTGGCGTTGTCAGTGTCCTTGTTGGTTGTGTTGGCCACATGATGACTCTGAAGCTGATAAGATGTCCTGTCGTCACTTTGTCCAAGTGTGTGTGTGCCATTCATGTTGGGTAGACTCACACATTCTACTGAGGGATGCCGGAGTGAAAAATATATATTGTCCTTAAGCACTCTCGCACCAAGTTTGTTTGGGTGAAGGCCGTCCAGTTTGAACAGTTGTCTATGGCCCCAAAAAAGATTGAAGTTGTCAATGAAGTTGACTCCTTTTAGACTGCAGGTTCTTTGTAGCCAGGTATTCAGTCCAAGCAACCGTGAAAACATGATTATCATTATTATCATTATTATCAGCACCAAAAACGTAACCTACAAGGTAATATATATAAATACAGTAACTTACCTTTGATAGATGTGCTGAATAGAATGAACGAGGCAGATCTTCACTGAGTGTATTTCACGCTCCGAGTCGGTATGAAAATGGCGACTTCAAACTTCCCGGGGAGACAAAACACGGAAGAGCGCCACTAGAGCGTCAGTGGACAAAAGTATATTGTATCCGTAGTGGTTTAGCACTACCATTGAGAATGATTGGGAAACGGTTTAGGGCCGTTTAGCTAAACTATTCACGGCTGCCGCGCGGAGGCCAGCCGTGGATAGTTGGAACACGCTGACAGCCAATGAAATGCAAGCTTTGTTGCCACTGTCCAAGGTTTTGAATTACACCGACAACCAATCAGATTTTTTCACATTATTTGGGGTAAACGTCTGGACCAGGGTTCGAATCCCGCTCACTGCAGTTTTGCGCTCTGCTCAAATGTGAATGTTTGTTTGTTTATTGTTTTATTAATTAAACAATAAACAAACAAACAAAAAGCCACACGGTAGAACATAAACATAAACTCAAATACTAAATAACAAAACCAGAGCCAGGATACAGGAACGTAGAGCAGACGGAGAGTTGACAGAAGACATAAGACAATGCAGACCTGAAAACGGAATGAAGTGTGAGTGTTCTTATACAGAGTCCAGATAGTGAACAGCTGTGTGTGAATCAGTGGTAATGACAAAACAGACGTGATGAATCAGAGTGCAGTGCAAACAGCGACCTCAGGTGGCTGAGGGAAAACCCACAGCCCCGATCATGACAGTTCAGTTGGCACTTCAATCCGTTATGCTGGAAACACTTGAATAAACAACTGAAACATGATCATGAATGCTGTCTTTATTTAAAAAAGACTTTTGATATAATAATAGTTTTGATAAATGTAAAATCTCAAAAAATACAGTTGTTACGGGTGCGTGCGGGATTAGACGATATATGCAAAATACAATATATTTAATATAAATCTCCAAGTGGAACAAGGCAGGAACATTCACACACGTCTATTACACAGAAGGACCGACAGGGAACTGAAATCAAAGACAGACTTTTAAAGACAGACTAATCAACAAACACAGGTGACACAGATGACTAATTATTACAAGGACAGGTGCAGGCAATCACAATGAAGAAAGGCTAAACCAAATGACAGATCAACGGGGGGAAGACAAATGGGCAAAACCAATGACAAGACAGACAGAACTGTGACTTTACGCCCCCCTCCGGAAAGGCGCGTCCTCGCGCCGTGGAAAAAACGAAAAAAGAGAGGGGCGGAAAACCAGGAAACCAGAGTCAATGAGGGAGGGGGCTCCGGCGGAGGACGCAACCCCCGGAGGAGGACCTGAACAAAAGTCCAGGTAACAAAAAAGACAGTCCAAGGGGGCGACGACGGTGGGAGGAGCCAGGGAGGAAACAGGAGGGACCTGAAGCAGGAGAGCAGGACCCAGATCGCAGCCAGGATGACGGCCCATGGAGGAGCCGACGGAGGGAGGAGCCATGGTGGAGGAAGGACCGCCGACTCCGTGGGGATGACCGACAGAGGCAGAGCAGCTGGCAGAGGAACCCGAAGCGGAGATGGAGAGCCGAAGATCCAGGGCGACACCGCGGATCCGGAGGGCCAAGGCGGAACAGGAGGCTCTGGCGGCCGAGGCGGAGATCCGGAGGTCCGCGGCGGAGCCGGAGCGACAGAGGACGAAGGCGACGCTGACGGGAAGGAGGAGCCTGACAGAGCCGGAGGGACAGAGGGATGAGGCGAAGCCAGAGGAGTGGAGTCCCGAGGCGGCGGATGGTCGACGACTGACCAAGGCGGAGCCGGAGGGATGATGGAGCCCGGTGGAGCTGGTGGGCCGTCGGGCGACGGTGGAGAGGAGGGCGTCGAGAGCCGTGGTGGAGCCGCAGGGTCGGAGGGCCGAGGTGGAGATCTGGACTCGTAGGCTGGAGGCGGAGCTGAGGGATCCTCCAGCCATGCCACCGATGTAAGCTGGCATCCCTGCGGCAAGCCCACTGCAGAGATGGTGGGCTGAGGGTGAGCAAGGGGACTGACTGATGACCTGGGAGACTTTGGGCGGCTGGGCAGAACCAGCGGGGGACTCAGGACCGCTGGGCGGAACCAGCTGGAACTCAGGACGGCTGGGCAGAACCAGCGGGGACTCAGGACGGCTGGGCGGAACCAGCGGGGACCAGGCAGATTCAGACAGACGAGGGCGGGTGGGAGGGAAGTCTATGCAGGTCAGTGGCTCAGAGAAAAAGTCTATTAAGTCATATGATTTTATATCCTCGACTTCGGAAAAGAAGTCGATCAGGTCCCTAGAGTGTCCCACAAGCAGCTGTCCGGGTAATGAGTAGATGGGACGAGGAACCGAAAGTCTCTAATGTGGTCCTCGAGAGAGCGTTTCCCCTGCTTCAGGAGAATGATGGAAACATTAGGGTCATCCATAAGGGAAAAAAAATAAAACACTGATACAAAAAACGGAAAATCAACGCAGGGAGAGGTGCCGGGTAAACTGTACTTGGTCGGTCCTTATGTTAGGGGTGCGTGCAGGAGTAGACGAGTCGATAGACAATATTTACAAAGTTCAATATATTTAATATAAATCTCCAAGTGGAACAAGGCAGGAACATTCACACACGTCTATCACACAGAAGGACCGACAGGGAACTGAAATCAAAGACAGACTTTTAAAGACAGACTAATCAACAAACACAGGTGACACAGATGACTAATAATTACAAGGACAGGTGCAGGCAATCACAATGAAGAAGGGCTAAACCAAATGACAGATCAACGGGGGGAAGACAAATGGGCAAAACCAATGACAAGACAGACAGAACTGTGACAACAGTGCAACAGAATCAAATAGTAAAGTGTTTTACATCACAACCAACAAATCAATCAACAAATGAAAATAAATATATTGTGTAATCTGCTAACTATTTACATTACATATCACTAAACCACAACTAGCAAACATTTCTTTCTTTTTTATCCATTGTCTAAATGTATTTTTCTTGCCATGGCACATGGCCAGCAGGTGACACAAAGTATTCTTTCAGAAGGTCACGTTGCTGCTTAGCAGCAAGGGTAGGGTTCCGTGACCTTTCAGCTGGCACACATTGCATGGCCCCCAGACCATCTCTCCTCCATGCTCCCTCATTGACTCTGTGGTCTACATCCTCCCTTCCTGGTGTCATGTAGGCCTCTGAGTGGCGATCACAGAGGAAGTTGTGGAGGCATCCCGATGCAAGGGTGATCTTGGTAACGCTGTCTGGGTGAAGGAGGATTGTGGATCGAAACACTCTAAACCTATTTGCAAGCATGCTGAATGCATTTTCTACTACTCTGTGTGCCCGTGAGAGCCGGTAGTTGTAGACCCTCTGGTTGTGGTCCAGCTACCTGAAGGGATAAGGTTTCATGAGGTCTTTTCTCAGAGGATACGCCTCATCCCCCACAAACATATAGGGTAACACAATCTCAGAACTGGGAAGCTTTTCTGGAGGAGGAACATTCAGGAGACCTCGATCCAGTGCTTTCCTCAGGTCAGAATGGGCAAAAAGCCCAGCATCCGAAACCCTGCCCTGAGTGCCAACACCAATGTAGATGAATTTATAATTGGCATCTACAGCTGCCATCAAAAGTACTGAAAATCTGGCTTTATAATTGTGCCACATGCTCCCACTGTGGGCTGGGGGCTGGATGTAAATATGTTTGCCATCAAGAGTTCCCAGACAATGTGGAAACTGCCATTTCTCCACAAAGTTCTTGGCAATTGCTTGCCATTCCTCCTCTGATTTTGGTGTCTGCAAATATAAAAGCAATACAATAAATGTATTTACAAAAGTCAACATGGCATATTTCTCATCAATTAATATCCTAGTATAACTTCACTGAATTTCTAAATACTGTATGTAACCCCCCCCCCCCCCCCCCACACACACACACACACACACACACACACACACACACACTTTTATAACACTACATAGCCCACCCATTTTTGCATGAACTAAATTGTACAAACATTTCTCCACAGTCAAGCATACTAATAAAATGTTTTGTCTTCATTATCAACTATACTGCTTATCTTCATACTTGTACTTACTGTATGTCAGAATTTTTTGCGGTTGAGATACTAATAATAAAAAGACTAAGGATTTCTGACCTTCAGATGGTCATCTTTTAAGACCTGGTGCAGGGCTGCACATGTGTGTTTCACTATATGAGAAACAGTAGTGGCCCCAATTCTGTACTGAAAACTCAGTGATTTGTAGGTTTCGCCTTCAACAGAAAAAAGTTAACATTACTGCAAAATGAAAACATAACAGAAAAACCTGTACATTTATTATATATACAAACCTGTTGCCAAGAATCTGAGGCTCAAGGAGAGCCTCTCCCTAGCTGTAACTGCCCCCTCATCTTGGTGTCCTCTCGGGTGATCAGTGGCTCTACTCTCCATAGCAAGGTTTCAAACTCATCTGAGGTCATCCACAGCAGCTCCCTAAAGCCTGACCTGTCCTCCAACTAACATGAAACAAACAACAAAAATCACATTTTTAATATTCCTCCCCTTGAGTTAGCCCTATTTATAAACATATGCAAGTTATAAACAGATAGATAGATGTTTGAAATAGAGAGGATTGTGTGTGTGTGTGTGTGTGTGTGTGTGTGTGTGTGAGAGAGAGAGAGAGAGAGAGAGAGAGAGAGAGAGAGAGAGAGAGAGAGAGAGAGAGAGAGAGAGAGAGAGATGCAAACCAGGGTTTAATGTTACATTCATATTCAATATTACTGGTCAACACTGTTTTACAGCTACACACTCATATTACCATTCACATATCCTTTATCTATATTAGAATATAGACACTTTTCTTCATAATGGCCTATTTTATTTTCATTTTAACGCAAGATCTACACTGCAACAGGTGACAGTATGGCTTTTGAACTAGCCAACCGTTAGCGCTATAATGGTAAAACAAATATACATAGCACACAATACTGTAGTAAAACTGGTAGTTAAATTCTTACCTCCAATTTTCGCTGAAGAACTGTCAATCCATGTTGGCCACGTCTCCCCAACCATTTTCTCATCCACAATCGTTTAATCTTCCGCTTTTGTTTTTTCTCGCTACAAACAACCAGTAATGATACAGCAAGTTGTCGTGCTACAGTATCCATTTTGTTTACATGTGCTTTTCAGCGTCTCCTTTAGATCACGTGAGGCGCTCCCTCTGCTAGCGATAATCTTAGAAAATATCTTGTAGTGTGTTAGCCGTGATTTTCAAATCTTGTAATGTGTGCATGTTTAAGATTTCAGGAAAGATAATCTGAAAAGATTCTCTTTATGTGTGCGCTGCAACCAGATTTCATAATTGGTTAGGATTTAAAAAATCATGTAGTGTGAGCGGGGCTTAAAACACTCAATCACTGGAGTTTTATACAGATTTCAGGAGGTCATTCTTACAGATGAAGACAAAGCTCTCAGATCACAAGCTTAAACACAGTATTCAAAGGATGTGAGCAGTTCTATACTGTACTCTAACTATAGCACTAATGATCACAGAGATCAGGGAAAGACACATTCACACACAACTCAAGTGTTCCTTAGCATTAACAATCACAACAATTAAAGAGACAGAAACATCGAGAGCATCACAGATTTGTATTCACACACACCTAAAGCAAAAGAGCTTCATTTACAATTGAACATTTACATTTTTCCTGAATTTCCTAGGCAATAATTTCATTTCAACCAATATAATTGTGTCTTTAACAGTAATGATTGTCACACCTATGGACTGTCCTTGTGTTTGACTTTGTTTCCATGAGCTCCTTGTCCTTGTTTTTCCTGGTGTTCTCTAATGCCTATATTTGGTTTTCCTGTTCCTGTTTCCATTGATTTCAGGAGTGTCTTGTCTTTTCTTCGTTTAGTTGAGTATTTAAGAGTCCTCTGTTTGTGGTTTTCTCCTCTGGTCTCTCACGTCCTTCAAGTGAATGTCTTCCTTTTGTTCTCCTGAGCTGTGTTTTAGTTTGTCCGTTAAAGACTGTTTTAAGTTCACTCCTGCGTTTCCTCGTCTCCTCGTTTCCCGCTCCGTAGATTTGTGAAATATGACAATGATAATGAAATGATAATAAATAGTAAATATCCAATCATAAATTTGCCTTACCAAATTGCTTAATGTACCTGTGTTAAAAGTAAATATTTCTTATTTGAAAGTACAAACGGTGATTATATAAACTTAATTCTTCAAGATTCTTTATACATAAAGGCAAATGTATACGCCTTTATTTATACCCAAACTTAGTCAACTGTGAGTAGTACTTCATTACTATTTATGAAAAATATGAATGAAAGTTATTTAGATTATTTGAGTATGTTTATTAAATCTTCATATTCTACATTATTTGGATTTTCATGATTTACAAGTTGTGTGAAATCATTAGAGTCAGGAGTGAAGAGTCAGCAAAGCAGACTTGGTGCTATGAATGGACTTAAAACCTGACTGAAATTTTCCAGAAGTACTTAGAAAATACCAAACACAAACTGTTCTAGTACCTTAGGTTAAAGAAACCACAGAATTAGGCTGATAGTTATTTAAAACAGATGTGTCTAAAGAATAATGACTGCAAAATACATTCAGGAAAGAGCATTAGAAACTCAGCAGAAAAGATGCATGGCATTACATTTTGAAATGAATATATTTAGCTTTAGGAGTGTGTGAATATGAATGTGAAATGATGGTAAGTGTCATCTTTTGTCTTTATTGGCTGTTGATGTTTCTGCCTCACTTCTTTAATTGGTGTCTTTGTTTCTGATCAATATCTGAGTTAAATATGAATGCAGAGGCTGAAGGTGAGACTTTCCCTGATCTCTGTGATAATGAGTCTATAGTTCTGCTGATTGGATTAGAGTCGCTGAAAATCTGGGCAAATTCCTGTAACTGCTTACATCCTTTGCATATTTTATCTTCTAATAACTATTTCAAAATCTGTATAAAACTCGAGTAATTGAGTGTTTTAGTCAGTCTGGATGACTGCAGCGTCACACAGTAACATCTCTATCAAGATCTGATGAAGATTCACTCAGGCTACGTCTACATTAATCCGGATACATTTGAAAACGGAGTTTTCATTTTAAAACGTTCTCCGTCCACACTAGCGTTTCCAAGCGTTTTCCTAAAGTTTCTCATCCACACTGAAACGTAGAAAAACGTCCAATTCGCCTTACTGCGCATGCGTAAAGCCTCCAAAATTATACAGACTAGAGATGCGCGGATGGGCTCAATCGTCACCCGAATCCACAGCTTCAAATAAATTATCCGCCCGCCACCCACCCGCACCTATATTTTTCTCTGATTTAGATAACCGCACCCGACCCGCACCCGATCGTCATATTACACTCATTGTAATTCTTAGTTTTGCATGATGAAATGATGAATTGATGGTTCATGTTAACAGCAGATTGATTCAGCTGATCTGCAAATCGCTGCACACTTATACGTTTATCACTCATGATTTTAAGCCAAATCCATGCAGAAAAGAATAACATTAACTGACATCTGGATGCGACTCTCCGCAATCTCTGACGAAATCGGTCGGGTTTTCTCTCTATTAGAGCCGCTCTGAACTTAGTATTTGAACGCATGCTTGGACTGAAGTTTACAGGGGTTCACCAGTTTAAGAAAGGTCTGAGCGTAAAAATCAGCTTCTTTTCATTTTTAAGGTATTGTTTTCATTATAATCTACTGATTCAAATAAGTAATCAATAATAATTATAGCCTACCACTGCGCGCCTAGCCTGACATGCTTTCGCGTACACTGTAAAAAATTTCGTTTTTGAAAAATTGTGGAAACTGACAAATAAATATTGACTCAATTAATTGCTTCACAATAATTATCCCCAAACTAAATAATGCATTGAAGTAATTTTAGCTGAAGGTCTGAAGTTAAAATTAAAAATATATATTCGCCAAACATATTAAAATGTGCTCAGCCAATCTACCAAGCAAAAGTGAAAAATCTGTTTTAGCCGAACAAGCTTTGCAGCAGAAAAGGCCAATACGCATGCGCATGAGAGAAACCGTTGGTGGAGTGAATTCAAATTCCTGTGAGCGGGAGAACGAGAAAGCTGAGACGATGCTGAGGGCGACAAAACATCATTTACAGACGGATTTTCTATCCTTAAAGTTATGGAGAGTACTGAGCTTTGTATTTATTAAGTCATGAGTCACGTACTTTACATTGTATTTTGCCGAATAACTGTGAATACACGCATTTATCTCTTGGGTAAGGTTAGGGGTGTGTGACATATAACGTTATCGTCTTTAATAATTTTGTTTTATCAATATGGGCTTTCACATTATCCTGTATATCGCAAAAACAAACAAAAAAACAAGCCTGACAGAGTGCACTACACGAATACATTAACGTTATTATGTGTGCTGAAGATTAAGTTAGACTAGTGAGGAAGCGCATTTACAGTGCGTTTTGTCACTGCATGATCAGTCTATTAAAATGCTTGTAGATTGAGCACATATGAAATGGGGAGGCTGAGAAAATATATTTAAGTAATTTCAAAATCAGTATCACGCGATTAGTGCCACGTTGTCTACCAAAAAGCCGCATGATTGCAAAATTGATATTGGTATTATACAACAGTTCAATAAACAAGAAGTTAATATTAAAGGACTTGCATTTTAGACACAATAATGCCTGTTTTTACTTTATTTCGCCAACAAAAATCACACTGGTTTGCGTGTCTGTGCAATATGACGGTGTTTGATTCTTGAATGAATCAAACGTTAAATGATTCGGTTCAATTGCAATGACTAACTATAAACATGGACTTACTGACACCTACTGGCGGTTTTAATTTCGCGTTTAACATAATTCCAAATATCAGTATTTTATGTTTAAAATATCTAAATATTATTTTGAGGGTTAAATGCATTCATGTCTCTTTGAGCTGAATTAATCATCTGTAAAAACATCTCGTTGTCACTTCAGATGCTACAGAAGTCCAAAAGATACATACCAGCATAATAACACACTCAGCAAGACATCGTCTAATGATCATTTTTGATAATATCCCAGAAAATATTAAGATATATTTTTTTATCAATACTACACACCTCTTCTCTCACAGTTACCCAAAGTTACTATTTATTAAGCTAAATTATTTTTTGTCTCACTGTATAATGATTATATACAATTTATGAGACACAAGGAATATGTTTCTGCTATAACTTTTTTTTTAACCCACCATTGCCAGGTCTGAGCTCAAGAGGCACCGTTTGGTATAGAAAAGGAACCATTACGAATTTCACAGTGAGTATTTATCTTTAGTGAATCTTTGTTTCATATTAATGCCAAATACTATTAGTTCTTAGATGTAATTCGTCAGGAGTTGCTTTCTTGAGAGCTGACATGGCTTGGATGTAGACTGCTAATTCTAATGTAGACTTAGTATTGACATTGCTATTTTATACTTTGTTTTTGCAGAATACCAAGCCATTGGAGAACCACACAACTGCAATGAAAATGGAACTTCTTGAAATGGTAAGCAGTGGCACTTGCACCTCAAGGGCCATGTCAAATGTGCTGAATGTTTGGTCAACTTGAACTGGGAACTCTTCCCATAACACCTGGGGCCTCATTTATAAAACTTTCTTACGCACTGATTTGATCTTAGAGTGTTCGTACGATCAAATCCACGTCAAAGTACAGATTTATAAAAACTGTCTTTGACGTGGAAAAGTACTTATCTCCACGTCAGATTCCAGCTTGGCGTACGACCGTTTCCTTGTGGTAATGCCTGGTATTGCAGATAGTTCAGCCTCACTATAATTTGATTTCTTGCGCTCCTTTTTACTTGCCTTTGTCAGAGTTTTTGCTTTAGGAATGAGCTCGTTTTATATGTTAATTAATTAAGCAGGGGCGTTTCGACGGCGGAACATTCAGTTGCACACAATTCCACGATCATTTGTGATTTATAACCGAATGACTGGCGTACGCATGGATTTCGTGTGTACGTTCGTTTCTCTGAATCGCTCTTACGATCAAATCAGAAAAGTTCTTAGATAAAATCAAGGATGGTTTCTACGCAAGTCTTTATAAATGAGGCCCCTGATGTGCTTGTTGCATTGTAAGAAGAATGGCCTCTACATTAATATTAGTCTGTTCTGTTCTTATTTATTCCGAGGTCACAGTAGCCGCCAGATCCAGTCTGTACCCAGCCCAGATGGTGGATCAACACCTAGAGACAACCTCTACAGTCCTGAATGTCAGCAGAGACCAAATCAACTATGAGCCCCAGAGACAGATCATCAGTAAAGAACTCCTCACATAGACAGCCGTTGACGCAAACCATGGGAACCAGATGAGACCTTTGCAAATCTGAGTTTGCTGCAACAACAAACTTTGGCACTATTGACACGATTGTCTAATTTAATACTGTAAAGTTGCTTTGACACAACCCGTATTGTTAAAAGCCCTGAATAACTAAATGCGACCGATTGATTGAATGTCTCCGTTGTGCTGGAAGAGGAGGTGGAGCTTGACAACTTAGGAAATGCATTTATTGTACTCTTTGGATTATTGTATGCTAGTGATGCGCGGATGGCGGTTATATCCGCGGGCGCTGCGGATAATCCGCGGGTCGGGTGGGTCGGGTAATAAAAAAATGCATTCTGATTATTTGCGGGTGGGTCGCGGGTGGATGAGATAAATCAATAATGATGCAAATATTAACTACATTTTCTAAAACTTGAACGTGTTTTAAATATGTTTTTCATCAGGCAGAGACGATTTCATTTGTGTGCGTGTGTGTGTTTGCCTGTTCTAAAAGTTTGAAGGGAGTTATGCCTGTGCTAATGCTATTGAGCACGGTAATGCAGCGGTGTAGTGCATTGGTCGCTTTGTGTTTACCCACGTCTCTGATGCGCATCATTCAGAAGTGTCCTGCATTAGCCAAAATCATGACAGTCCAACACATGAATAGCTAATTCAGTCGCATGTTAATAAATTGAAATATTCCCTAAAATCGCCTAGTAAAGACAGTGATGTGGTCAGGACCGTGGCGCCGGCTTCTTTTGAAATATATTTGACGATTTTGCCTGATGCGTCCATGCTGCCTGTTCATTACGCGAAAGCATGTCAGGCTAGGCGCGCAGTGGTAGGCTATAATTATTATTGATTACTTATTTGAATCAGTAGATTATAATGAAAACAATACCTTAAAAATGAAAAGAAGCTGATTTTTACGCTCAGACCTTTCTTAAACTGGTGAACCCCTGTAAACTTCAGTCCAAGCATGCGTTCAAATACTAAGTTCAGAGCGGCTCTAATAGAGAGAAAACCCGACCGATTTCGTCAGAGATTGCGGAGAGTCGCATCCAGATGTCAGTTAATGTTATTCTTTTCTGCATGGATTTGGCTTAAAATCATGAGTGATAAACGTATAAGTGTGCAGCGATTTGCGGATGAGCTGAATCAATCTGCTGTTAACATGAACCATCAATTTATCATTTCATCATGCAAAACTAAGAATTACAATGAGTGTAATATGACGATCGGGTGCGGTTATCTAAATCAGAGAAAAATATAGGTGCGGGTGGGTGGCGGGCGGATAATTTATTTGAAGCTGCGGATTCGGGTGACGATTGAGCCCATCCGCGCATCTCTAGTCTGTATAATTTTGGAGGCTTTACGCATGCGCAGTAAGGCGAATTGGACGTTTTTCTACGTTTCAGTGTGGATGAGAAACTTTAGGAAAACGCTTGGAAACGCTAGTGTGGACGGAGAACGTTTTAAAATGAAAACTCCGTTTTCAAATGTATCCGGATTAATGTAGACGTAGCCTGAGTGAATCTTCATCAGATCTTGATAGAGATGTTACTGTGTGACGCTGCAGTCATCCAGACTGACTAAAACACTCAATTACTGGAGTTTTATACAGATTTTGAAATCGTTATTAGAAGATAAAATATGCAAAGGATGTAAGCAGTTACAGGAATTTGCCCAGATTTTCAGCGACTCTAATCCAATCAGCAGAACTATAGACTCATTATCACAGAGATCAGGGAAAGACTCACCTTCAGCCTCTGCATTCATATTTAACTCAGATATTGATCAGAAACAAAGACACCAATTAAAGAAGTGAGGCAGAAACATCAACAGCCAATAAAGACAAAAGATGACACTTACCATCATTTCACATTCATATTCACACACTCCTAAAGCTAAATATATTCATTTCAAAATGTAATACCATGCATCTTTTCTGCTGAGTTTCTAATGCTCTTTCCTGAATGTATTTTGCAGTCATTATTCTTTAGACACATCTGTTTTAAATAACTATCAGCCTAATTCTGTGGTTTCTTTAACCTAAGGTACTAGAACAGTTTGTGTTTGGTATTTTCTAAGTACTTCTGGAAAATTTCAGTCAGGTTTTAAGTCCATTCATAGCACAGAGTCTGCTTTGCTGACTCTTCACTCCTGACTCTAATGATTTCACACAACTTGTATCTTGTAAATCATGAAAATCCAAATAATGTAGAATATGAAGATTTAATAAACATACTCAAATAATCTAAATAACTTTCATTCATATTTTTCATAAATAGTAATGAAGTACTACTCACAGTTGACTAAGTTTGGGTATAAATAAAGGCGTATACATTTGCCTTTATGTATAAAGAATCTTGAAGAATTAAGTTTATATAATCACCGTTTGTACTTTCAAATAAGAAATATTTACTTTTGAGTCACGTGATGCGTCCGAAGTAGTAACACGTAACCGAGCGAGCTCTCCAGAAATCGTTTAATATCATTCAAAATAATCACTGAAACATTCCCCAAACTTTAGTAAATTGTTACCTGGTACTGATGAGCAACGGGAGACAATGGAGCTTCGACCAAAAACGAAGAAAGATGAGCTTAGAGCCACCGAAACCACTGAGAGAAAGATTCCTCAAAATGGCGCTGAGGGGAATGTCTCTGAGGAGGAAAGTTCTGCGGGGCTGCTCGCCGCAGCGATGAAAGAGTTTCGCGAGATTATTGGAAGTGTTAAGCAGGAGCTGATCTCTCAAATGTCGGATTTAAGTAACTCTATCCAGGGATCAATTGATGCTCTTACTGCGACTGTCTCGTCTATGCAAGGCCGGATTGTTACGGCAGAGCAAAGAATCAGCGACGTGGAAGATGCTATCTCGGGAAACGAGCAGAGCCTCAATCTCCTCAAAAAAGATAACGAGGTTCTTAAAAACAAACTGGAATATATAGAAAATTACAACAGGCGAAATAACATCCGCTTGATCGGATTGAACGAAGGATTTGAAGGCCGGGACCCGGTCGAATTCTTCAAGACGTGGATACCGAGCGTTTTGGGCGAAGAGAACTTTGGCGCTTCGCTTATCATTGAGCGCGCCTACAGAGTCCCGACAACTCGGATCCCGGGGAGGGCCCCACGACCCATCCTAATTCGACTTTTGAGGTTCCAGGACCGGGAGAGCATCCTACGATTCGCCCGAGATAAAGCCCCAATTTCCATTGAAGGGAAGAGAGTCAGTTTTTTTCCGGATTTCTCTTCGGAGGTGATGAGCCGCAGAAGAGAAATGATTCCTGCGCTCAAGGCATTAAAGGAGAAGAACGTCAAATGTCAACTTGTTTATCCCGCCCGCATTCGGATTCTCGCGCGGGATGGTGAACCACGGTTCTGTCACACGCCGGACGACGCTTTGAAGTACCTGTCTGAATATGAGAGAGATGTAGCTAGGCGCGTCTGAGGCACCGGAGACAGTTGCGGTTTCATATACTTCCCAGATTGTCTTGATTCAGCGAAATTTTGGTTGAATGGACCGGGTGAGTGACCTTCCTGATTGATCGGAAAGTTTACCACGTCGTCTTTGGTTGCACGTAATTTATTTTTTCCCCATTTATTTGGGTGCCTTGGTTTGCTTCCCTCATATCCTTTGAGGAAATGGGATTTTTGTGCTTCAATATGAGACACTTTACCTGATTATTGACTGAAGTTTGTCATAAACGTTCTTTCTTTTGCAAATGACTGGACTTGATTATATTTAAAATTGATACCAATAGGTTTGGGGGATTATTCTTTATAAATAACTGTTGCCTTTATCAGTGTGTATATTAAGGAGAGCTCGTGGTTAGACTTTTATTTATTTTTTGCTTAAGAAAAGTAGTGCGAGCTAATCGTTTCTCAACGGAATATTTTTCCTTTGCTGCGGTAAAGTTCTGGTTCAGCAGCTATGTTAGGATATTTGTGTTTATATGTGTTTTTTCTTTTTTCGATCTGTTTCTCTGAGAGATACATCTTAACATCTCAAATCTGTGCTAATACTGGATTGATGTGGTTGGTGTTAATTTGCTATGAGGGTATTCTATTTGATAAATTGGAAATCATATATTATACATGATAAAACCTTTGAAATTTGTGACATATAACATAAAAGGTCTGCATAGCCCCATTAAAAGAAAAAGAGTCTATATGTACCTTAAAAAGCTGGGGGCAGAAATCGTTTTCCTGCAGGAAACGCATTTAACAGACTCTGAGCATCAAAAATTAAAAAGGGAATGGGTGGGTCAGGTGTTTGCATCCTCATTTAACTCAAAGTCAAGGGGAACCGCTATTTTGATAAATAAAAATATTCCTTTCACTGTTACAAAATCGTTACTGGATCCTTTAGGACGATATGTAATGATACAAGGACACATGTATTCTCAACAGTGGACCATGCTGAATATATATGCTCCAAATATTGATGATCATTTGTTTATGCAAAATGTCTTGCTCCAAATTGCTCAATCATCAAACATTTGTTTGCTGATGATATTCTTTTATTTCTTACTAATCCAAAAGAGTCTCTGTTAAATTTACAGAATATGTTACAATTATATAGCAGATTCTCGGGGTATAAAGTTAATATTGACAAAAGTGAAATTCTGCCATTGTCAGGGTTTGACTGTACTACACTGGATGGTTTTTCTTTCAAGTGCTCACCCACTGGCATCAAATATTTGGGTATACAAATAGATGGTAATCTCAAGAATCTCTATAAACTTAATTTGGCCAGTCTCTTAGAAAAAGTGGGTAGAGATTTAACTAATTGGATGGATCTACCCCTCACATTGATTGGTAGAATAAATGCAGTTAAAATGAATGTTTTGCCCAAATTTTTATACATGTTTCAATCTCTTCCGATTTCCATCCCCAAATCCTTTTTCACTACTCTTAATGGATTGATTAGATCATTTATTTGGCACCGTAAAACCCCGAGGGTCAGCCTTGATAAATTGTCTCAAGATTACAACCAAGGAGGACTGAAGCTTCCCAATTTTAAAATGTATTATTGGGCAGCCCAATCCAGATACTTGGCCCAGATGTTTGCCAATACCCCTTCTCCTTCTTGGCTTAATATAGAGAAACTTGAGATAAAAGAAGAATGTCCTACTAATATAGTGTATACATGGGATGATATACTAATCAAAAGAAAAACCAGTAACCCCATGATTACTCATTCAGTTCAAACTTGGAATAAGCTGCGGTCACTGCTGGGACAGGCAAATTTCCTTTCTCCTAAAACACCTTTATGGGGAAACAGAATGCTTCCAATGTGTCATCAAAACAAAAATTTTAGGACTTGGTTTGAAAAGGGAATTACACATTTGGAGCATTGCTTTGATGATGCCATTTTCATGTCATTTGAACAGTTAAAGGAAAAATATAATTTGAGTAATAAAGATTTTTTTAGTTATCTGCAATTACGAGACTGTTTAAGAGCTAAATTGAAAAGTTTTCCCAAAATACCTGATTTGACAGAAATTGAACAAGTATGTTATTCGGATAAACCACTGTATAAAACAATCTCGAGAATCTATAAAGCTCTGATCTCAAGTCAACCTTTAGATGATGCAGGTAAATCCAGGAGTAGATGGGAGCAGGATTTGGGGATACAAATAGATGGGGACCTATGGGGCCAATTATGTAAAGATGGGGTCACTTCAACCTTGAATTCCAGATATAGACTAATTCAATTTAATTTTTTACACCAACTTTATTATACTCCATCCAGATTGCATAAATTTAATAACAGTATCTCACCCCTTTGCTTCAGATGTGGTACAGAAGAAGGAACATTTTTACACTCTACCTGGTTGTGTCCGAAAGTAATGGTGTTTTGGGTGCAAGTATGTAACATTATATCACAAATTCATGAAAGTACTTTTCCAGTGGACCCAGAGGTGTGTTAACTAGGCAATTTTACCAACTCTAACCTCCGACATATTCAAGCGATTAAGCTGACTGAAATGTTGTTAATAATAGCTAAAAAATGTATTGCTTTGAAATGGAAAGCAGACATTGAGGTGCCTGTTGGATTGTGGTTGTCGGAGGTGTGCAGTTGTGTACCGTTAGAAAAGATTACATATTGTATGAGGGGTAGGAGTGAATTATTTTATAAAATTTGGGACCCCTTTTTGAATTATATAAAAAAAAGTACCACAGGATTTGATAAGTGCTGATTGTTAAACCAACATATTGTATCTGCTAAATATGTTGCACTTGTGATATTTATATTGTATCTCTCTCCTTGTGTTTTTGTTTGTTTTGTTTTTTTGTTTTTTTATATATTTCATTTGTCTTTTGTTTGTTGTTATGATGTTTGGAAAAAAAGCAAAAATAAAATTTTCAAAAAAAAAAAAAAGAAATATTTACTTTTACCACAGGTACATTAAGCAATTTGGTAAGGCAAATTTATGATTGGATATTTACTATTTATTATCATTTCATTATCATTGTCATATTTCACAAATCTACAGAGCGGGAAACGAGGAGACGAGGAAACGCAGGAGTGAATTTAAAACAGTCTTTAACGGACAAACTAAAACACAGCTCAGGAGAACAAAAGGAAGACATTCACTTGAAGGACGTGAGAGACCAGAGGAGAAAACCACAAACAGAGGACTCTTAAATACTCAACTAAACGAAGAAAAGACAAGACACTCCTGAAATCAATGGAAACAGGAACAGGAAAACCAAATATAGGCATTAGAGAACACCAGGAAAAACAAGGACAAGGAGCTCATGGAAACAAAGTCAAACACAAGGACAGTCCATAGGTGTGACAATCATTACTGTTAAAGACACAATTATATTGGTTGAAATGAAATTATTGCCTAGGAAATTCAGGAAAAATGTAAATGTTCAATTGTAAATGAATCTCTTTTGCTTTAGGTGTGTGTGAATACAAATCTGTGATGCTCTCGATGTTTCTGTCTCTTTAATTGTTGTGATTGTTAATGCTAAGGAACACTTGAGTTGTGTGTGAATGTGTCTTTCCCTGATCTCTGTGATCATTAGTGCTATAGTTAGAGTACAGTATAGAACTGCTCACATCCTTTGAATACTGTGTTTAAGCTTGTGATCTGAGAGCTTTGTCTTCATCTGTAAGAATGACCTCCTGAAATCTGTATAAAACTCCAGTGATTGAGTGTTTTAAGCCCCGCTCACACTACATGATTTTTTAAATCCTAACCAATTATGAAATCTGGTTGCAGCGCACACATAAAGAGAATCTTTTCAGATTATCTTTCCTGAAATCTTAAACATGCACACATTACAAGATTTGAAAATCACGGCTAACACACTACAAGATATTTTCTAAGATTATCGCTAGCAGAGGGAGCGCCTCACGTGATCTAAAGGAGACGCTGAAAAGCACATGTAAACAAAATGGATACTGTAGCACGACAACTTGCTGTATCATTACTGGTTGTTTGTAGCGAGAAAAAACAAAAGCGGAAGATTAAACGATTGTGGTTGAGAAAATGGTTGGGGAGACGTGGCCAACATGGATTGACAGTTCTTCAGTGAAAATTGGAGGTAAGAATTTAACTACCAGTTTTACTACAGTATTGTGTGCTATGTATATTTGTTTTACCATTATAGCGCTAACGGTTGGCTAGTTCAAAAGCCATACTGTCACCTGTTGCAGTGTAGATCTTGCGTTAAAATGAAAATAAAATAGGCCATTATGAAGAAAAGTGTCTATATTCTAATATAGATAAAGGATATGTGAATGGTAATATGAGTGTGTAGCTGTAAAACAGTGTTGACCAGTAATATTGAATATGAATGTAACATTAAACCCTGGTTTGCATCTCTCTCTCTCTCTCTCTCTCTCTCTCTCTCTCTCTCTCTCTGAGTGCATGCTGGGAGCGAGTGGGCGGAGCTGGATGTGTGTGGAGTGAGAGCGTTTGCCTGTGAGCTGAGTGAGTTTTTTTCTATTTTTCTGGTGGAGCTGTTGGTGTTTGTTTTTGGAGTTTGCTACAGTTTGGGAGAGTAAGGCGCTGTCGATCGGCGTGTGCTGATCGAAATGGCAGCGTCTGAAAGTATCACACTTGATCAGCTGACGAGGCAGCATGGGATTAAAGTTATGCCCGCGGAACGCTGTTCCGTGGAAGAATGTAGTTTAGCTGTCGCACAGGTTGTTGGCCACAGAAGTGTTCTGTCGGCATCAAGAATGAATAGCGCAGTTGTCCTGTTCTTAGATGACGTAAATAAAGTTAATGAGATCGTTGCGAGTGGAATTGTCATAAATAATGCTTATACAGCGGTAATGCCCTTGATTCAGCCCGCGAAAAAGATCATATTGTCAAATATTCCACCATTCATTAAAGATGAATTGATTGAAAGAGAGCTGGCAAGGTACGGGAAGGTTGTATCGCAGATTAAAAAGATTGCCCTAAACTGTAAATCGGCGCAACTCAAACACGTTGTTACTTTTAGAAGACAAGTGTATATGATTCTAAATAATGGGCAGGAGTTGAATCTTGCACTGAAGTTTAGGATTGACGACTTTGACTATGTTATCTATGTAACATCAGAAACAATGAAATGTTTTAAATGTAACCGTGAAGGGCATCTTGTTCGTGCTTGTCCAGAGAATAAAGAGCATGAAACTATTAATAATTCTGATGGAGAGGGACACGAAGAAAATGTGAGTGAAAACCAACAGGAGAGAGATAGTGCTTTAAATGAGAATAAAAGACGGGAGGACAGTAAAAAAAGTGAACAAGGAGCTAATCATGAAGAAGTTGTGAGTAAGGATGATGAGCAAAAACTAGGACAGGAGAAAAATGTGATAGAAAGTGGTGTTGCTGGTAATGTGGTGGAACTAGAAACATCCAGGGATATTGATATGACAGATGATGACAGTCTTTTTAAAACACCCACACTGAAAAGAAAAACTACTGGAAAGAGAAAGGGGAAAAAAGCAAGGAAAGAACAGGTCCAGGAAAAACTGATGAAAGAGATTGATCAGAGAACTACATCTGATCATAGTTTTTCTGATGATTCATTAACGGAAAGCGAGAGTGAATCGGTGGGCTCAGTTGATTCGGGTTCTCTTAGGAGATCTGGAAGGAATGCTTATACCCTTGAAAAAATTAAAGCTTTTCTGCAAAGTACAAAAGGAATGAAGGGAGTTCAAGTGGAGGATTTTTTTCCTGATCGGGAATTGTTTATAGAGTCAGCAAGAGTGTCAATGAAAGAAAAAGGGATGGGGGGTCTCACAGAACAAGAAATATACAGGCTGAAGAAAATGGTTCAAAAGTTGAGATCAAACATGTTAAATGATGAGAAAGCAATGTTTTAATTTATCATTTATTTTTCTTGTTAATTTTTTGTTTTTGTCAGGCTCAGCTTCCTTTTTTTCCCACTCATCTATGAATGATTTAAGGCTGGGCAGCTTAAACATAAATGGTGCAAGGGATTACAGAAAAAGAGCAATGCTGTTTGAATTGATAAGGCAAAAGAATATTGATGTCATGTTTGTTCAAGAGACTCATACTGATGTACAAAATGAAAGTGCATGGAAGATGGAATGGGAAGGAGAGGTGATTATGAGTCATAGGACTAATATTAGTGGAGGTGTAGCCATTCTGCTAAGGAAAAATATAACTCCAGTTTCTTTTGAAGTGGAAAATGTAGTTGAGGGACAGTTGTTGAAAATTCGAGCAAAGTTTGAAAATTTTATTGTTGTATTTATAAATGTGTATGCACCAGTTTTAGGAGGTGAAAGGGTAGTGTTTTTAAATAAAGTTAAAGATGTAGTAGAGAATTGTAAACCTGAAGAGTATCTATTTATCGGGGGTGATTTTAACTGCACAGAAAATGATAGTGTTGATAGAAATCATAAAGAACCTCATAAAGAATCACAACACGTATTACGGCGAATCACTATAGAATATGATTTGTATGATATTTGGAGAGTGTTGAATAAAACACAGAGGCAGTATACATGGACACAAGTGAGAGAATACCATGTAACAATGGCTAGATTAGACAGATGGTACTGCTTTAAACATCATTTTAATACTATAAAGTGTTGTGTAATTTCACCTGTAAGTTTTTCGGATCATTATTTGGTTAGCTGTGATATTTTTATCAATGATGTAAAGCCAAGAAGTCCTTATTGGCACTTTAACACTGGTCTTTTGCAAGATAATTATTTTTGTGAGGTATTTACATTTTTTTGGAAGAAGTTTAAGAATAGTAAGTCATCATTTGACTCTCTGCAGCAATGGTGGGATAATGGAAAAGTGCAGATACAGCAACTGTGCCGTATGTATACTCTCAATGTTTCTAGAAACATTTCCCGATCTTTGGAAGATCTAGAGAGAGAAATATTGGAAATGCAAAATTCCTTGGAATCGGTAATAAATCAAGAACATATTAAGGTTCTTAGAGAAAAAAAGAAAGTATTAGATGATCTGTTGGGTATTAAGGCACAGGGTGCTTTGGTACGATCAAGGTTTCAAAGTGCAGTACAAATGGATGGTCCAACCAAATTTTTCTTTGGACTTGAAAAAAAGAATGGTCTAAATAGAATTATGCACTCTCTGTTATCAGAATCTGGCACAGAAATTACAGAGCCTAAGGAAATTAGGAAAACGGCAATGGCTTTCTATTCAGAGCTGTACATGAGTGAACACGTGGAAGAGGAAGAGATAGCCAGTTGCTTTTATGAGAGTCTACCTAAGGTTCCAGAAGAAGCAAATGTGGAACTGGAAAAACCTTTCACGAAAGGTGAATTGTATGAAGCCCTAAAGAGTATGGAGTGTGGGAAGGCTCCGGGGATTGATGGTATCCCTGTTGAGTTTTATAAGTCACTCTGGGACGTTTTAGGGGATGATCTGCTAGAAATGCTCAACGACAGCCTGACCAGAGGGTTGCTGCCCACGAGCTGCAGAAGAGCAGTAATCACCCTTTTACCGAAGAAAGGTGACCTCAGAGATATTAAGAACTGGCGACCGGTGTCACTCCTATGCTCTGATTTTAAGATTTTGTCCAAAGCTTTAGCAATTAGATTAAAAGAGGTGATTGGTTGGGTCATCCATGTGGACCAGACGTACTGTATGCCTAATAGATCAATCTTTGATAATATTTATCTAATTAGAGACATTTTGGATATCTCTAGATCATTGGGGTTAAACTGTGGTCTTATTTCCTTGGACCAAGAAAAAGCTTTTGACCGGGTTGATCATAACTACCTCTGGCAGACGCTTAGAGGTTTTGGTTTCAGTCCGAGTTTTACCAAAATGATTGGGGTGTTGTATAGTAACATTGAGAGTGTACTTAAAATTAATGGTGGCCTTAGTGCTCCTTTTAAAATCACAAGGGGCATTCGGCAAGGGTGTGCTTTGTCAGGCATGTTGTATGCTTTGGCAATTGAACCATTGTTAGTAAAAATAAGGGCAAAAATTGATGGTTGGAGTATACCACAATGCGATTTTAAAGTTAAATTATCGGCTTATGCTGATGATGTTGTTGTTTTTGTTAATAATAAAGAAGAAGTAGATATTCTAAGGGTATTAATTGATGATTTTGGAAAGCTGTCATCAGCTAAGGTAAATTGGATTAAGAGTGAAGCTATTGTATGTGGAAAGTGGGAAGGTAAATCCCTTCCAATTTTACCTGCTGGACTTGAATGGAAGAAAAATGGTTTTAAATATTTAGGTGTATACATTGGAGATGACTCAATACTGCAAAAAAACTGGGAAGGTGTTTTAGAAAAAACTAAAGGACGACTAGAAAAATGGAAATGGTTGTGGCCCAGAATGTCATATAGAGGACGTGTTATTGTCATCAATAATCTGGTGGCTTCAACATTCTGGCATCGCTTGGCATGTATTGATCCACCAAGTGGACTTCTTGCAAAATTACAAGCTCTCATTGTGGATTTTTTTTGGACTAAGTTTCACTGGGTGCCACAGAGTGTACTTTTTCTCCCCAAGGAGGAAGGGGGACACGGACTAGTACATCTGGTCAGTAGAGGAGCAACATTCCGTCTACAATTTGTTCAAAGATTTTTAACCGGACCAGAAGATCTTGTCTGGAGAAACGTTGCGAAATTCATATTGAGTCAAGCTGGAGGCCTGGGATTAGACTCTGCCTTGTTTTTAATGGACTCTAGCAAAATTCAGCTGAATGGACTGACTCCTTTCTATAAAGGGGTCTTCAAAGTATGGAACTTATTCAAGAAAACGAGGGGGATTTCTGACTTGTCCTTGTATTGGTTATTGGAAGAACCGATTGTTTTTGGAGCTAGATTTGATGTGTCAAGTAAAACTGCATGGGGGTTTGAAAACGTTGTGTGTACAGCAAGAAAAGCTAAACTGTGTCATATGATAGCTGCTGGGGGTCCTGAGTTAAATGACTCACAAAGTGTTGCTACGTGTATTGGAGTAAGATCAGCACGATTAGCAGGGAAATTACTGGATCTTTTAAAACAGAAGCTTACATTAGAAGAAAAGGTTCTCCTTATAAGATATGGTGAAGGGAAGGTGGTTCCTAACAACAAGGACCCCTTTCCAGAAGTTTATATTTCTCCTGATTTTAAAGGTGCAGATGGGGAATTGTTAAAGAACATAGATGATTTAACAATTAATGAGGCTAACAGCAAAAAAATGTACAGAAGCTGTGTTAAAATTTTAAATTTGAAAGGGCTAAATGGAAGAGTCGATACAGTTTGGAGAGACAAATTAGGGCTGATTCAGAGTATAAAACCGGTGTGGAGAGTTTTTTATAAACCTCCTCTAGAGAAAAAGGTGGGGGATCTCCAATGGAGAATTTTACACGGTGCAGTTGCTGTTAATTCTTTTGTGCATATTATTAATCCAATTGTTTGCAACCTATGTCCTTTTTGTGAAAAGAAAGAAACAATTTTTCATTGTTTTATGGAGTGTACAAGACTGTGTTTTTTATTTGATTTTCTTACATTGTTGTTTGGAAAGTTAAATGAAGTTTTTACAGTTCAGAGCTTTATTCTTGGGTATCAATATCAAGCCAAAAACAGAATAAAATGTCAACTTTTAAATTTCATTGTAGGTGAAGCAAAAATGGCAGCATATATAAGCAGAAGAAATAAAATTGAAGGAGTAGAAGGATGTGAAGTTATATCTATTTTAAAAAATCGAATAAAAGCAAGAGTGTGGGTTGATTTTAAGTTTTATAAGATGATGAAAGACTTAAGTTCCTTTTCAAGTCAGTGGTGTTATAATGATGCTATTTGCTCTGTTGTAGAAGAATTATTAATTTTTTCTTGTTTGTTACAATGATTGGTTCTATTATTGTTTTTGCTTGAATGTTTATTGTATTAGTGTTATTCTGAGATTATAAAAAGTTGTGAAATAAATGTTTGTTTAAATTCAATTCTCTCTCTCTCTCTCTCTCTCTCTCTCTCACACACACACACACACACACACACACACACACACACACAATCCTCTCTATTTCAAACATCTATCTATCTGTTTATAACTTGCATATGTTTATAAATAGGGCTAACTCAAGGGGAGGAATATTAAAAATGTGATTTTTGTTGTTTGTTTCATGTTAGTTGGAGGACAGGTCAGGCTTTAGGGAGCTGCTGTGGATGACCTCAGATGAGTTTGAAACCTTGCTATGGAGAGTAGAGCCACTGATCACCCGAGAGGACACCAAGATGAGGGGGCAGTTACAGCTAGGGAGAGGCTCTCCTTGACCCTCAGATTCTTGGCAACAGGTTTGTATATATAATAAATGTACAGGTTTTTCTGTTATGTTTTCATTTTGCAGTAATGTTAACTTTTTTCTCTTGAAGGCGAAACCTACAAATCACTGAGTTTTCAGTACAGAATTGGGGCCACTACTGTTTCTCATATAGTGAAACACACATGTGCAGCCCTGCACCAGGTCTTAAAAGATGACCATCTGAAGGTCAGAAATCCTTAGTCTTTTTATTATTAGTATCTCAACCGCAAAAAATTCTGACATACAGTAAGTACAAGTATGAAGATAAGCAGTATAGTTGATAATGAAGACAAAACATTTTATTAGTATGCTTGACTGTGGAGAAATGTTTGTACAATTTAGTTCATGCAAAAATGGGTGGGCTATGTAGTGTTATAAAAGTGTGTGTGTGTGTGTGTGTGTGTGGGGGGGGGGGTTACATACAGTATTTAGAAATTCAGTGAAGTTATACTAGGATATTAATTGATGAGAAATATGCCATGTTGACTTTTGTAAATACATTTATTGTATTGCTTTTATATTTGCAGACACCAAAATCAGAGGAGGAATGGCAAGCAATTGCCAAGAACTTTGTGGAGAAATGGCAGTTTCCACATTGTCTGGGAACTCTTGATGGCAAACATATTTACATCCAGCCCCCAGCCCACAGTGGGAGCATGTGGCACAATTATAAAGCCAGATTTTCAGTACTTTTGATGGCAGCTGTAGATGCCAATTATAAATTCATCTACATTGGTGTTGGCACTCAGGGCAGGGTTTCGGATGCTGGGCTTTTTGCCCATTCTGACCTGAGGAAAGCACTGGATCGAGGTCTCCTGAATGTTCCTCCTCCAGAAAAGCTTCCCAGTTCTGAGATTGTGTTACCCTATATGTTTGTGGGGGATGAGGCGTATCCTCTGAGAAAAGACCTCATGAAACCTTACCCCTTCAGGTAGCTGGACCACAACCAGAGGGTCTACAACTACCGGCTCTCACGGGCACACAGAGTAGTAGAAAATGCATTCAGCATGCTTGCAAATAGGTTTAGAGTGTTTCGATCCACAATCCTCCTTCACCCAGACAGCGTTACCAAGATCACCCTTGCATCAGGATGCCTCCACAACTTCCTCTGTGATCGCCACTCAGAGGCCTACATGACACCAGGAAGGGAGGATGTAGACCACAGAGTCAATGAGGGAGCATGGAGGAGAGATGGTCTGGGGGCCATGCAATGTGTGCCAGCTGAAAGGTCACGGAACCCTACCCTTGCTGCTAAGCAGCAACGTGACCTTCTGAAAGAATACTTTGTGTCACCTGCTGGCCATGTGCCATGGCAAGAAAAATACATTTAGACAATGGATAAAAAAGAAAGAAATGTTTGCTAGTTGTGGTTTAGTGATATGTAATGTAAATAGTTAGCAGATTACACAATATATTTATTTTCATTTGTTGATTGATTTGTTGGTTGTGATGTAAAACACTTTACTATTTGATTCTGTTGCACTGTTGTCACAGTTCTGTCTGTCTTGTCATTGGTTTTGCCCATTTGTCTTCCCCCCGTTGATCTGTCATTTGGTTTAGCCCTTCTTCATTGTGATTGCCTGCACCTGTCCTTGTAATTATTAGTCATCTGTGTCACCTGTGTTTGTTGATTAGTCTGTCTTTAAAAGTCTGTCTTTGATTTCAGTTCCCTGTCGGTCCTTCTGTGTGATAGACGTGTGTGAATGTTCCTGCCTTGTTCCACTTGGAGATTTATATTAAATATATTGAACTTTGTAAATATTGTCTATCGACTCGTCTACTCCTGCACGCACCCCAGTAGTAATGGCAGCCAGCATATGTCACAATGATTAATGACTTTGACCTTTGACCTTTTTGACATGTCAAAAATATGACCCCGTGACCCCGGATATGTATAAATAGCCATAATTAAAATTCCGGAGATGACCCCGCGACCCCGGATATGTATAAATAGACCTAATTAAAATTCTGGAGATGACCCGTGACCCTGCTAATGTATGAATAGCCATAATTAAAATTCCGGAGATTATCCCGTGACGTGTTAAAGATGGTTTTAGGGTTTTTATGAAGATTAATGATGGTTGAACTCTGACCGGTGAAATTGTAGCAATGAGGGGCCATTTTTGAAGTCTTCAGACATCCGGCGATCACACGGTGACCACATGAGGGGATACATTTCTTTAGGATGTAAGAAAAGAAAGATGTAAGATTTATATTTTTATACAAGATTAAATGTCATTATATATATTCAATGGTCTGGCTGGTTATACTTGTTTATATGATTTATCAGAACACAGTTTTGTATGCTTATATGGTTTTACGTGGTTTATGAGGATATCTTTTGAGCCATTTAAATTAAAACACTAACAATCAATTTAAATGTTTTATTTAAAATATAAATATGAACTGTAATCATTACATCTATGGATCACCCTTATAAAAGTCATTACAGTGTGTAAAGAAAACCAATATCTATGAGCATATACATAAAACACCACAGCCATTATAAAACAAGCAAATTCAATCAATTAAACTTTAAAGTTAAAGTTAAAGTCTCTTACATTTTTTCCAGAGAATAAAACACATCTTAATGTTACAAGCATCCTGTGTCAAATGGACTGCTCTCAAAATGCACACGAGTTAAGTTAAATTAGATCCAACACTCTCCCTCTCTCTCTCTCTCTCTCTCTCTCTCACACATACTCTGAGTCTCTGCCGGTTGTGTGTGTGTCTCAGATGTGGTAGTTATTATTTAACTTAAATATCCGTTGCGAGAACAGATATGCTTTCTTTAAAGCAGAACCGTAAGCACAATTGACTTCTATGAAAGCTTCTCTGTCTCTCTTTCTCTCTTTCTCTCTTTCTCTCTCTCTCTCTCTCTCTCTCTCTCTCTCTCTCTCATTCAATCATCCAAGTCTTATTCTCTGTTATATGTAATGAATATAAATAAATAATTTGATCACACACAATATAAAACAAAACATTTACACTAGTTTTAGGTTGTTAAAAAAAAAAAAAAATGTTGTACATTTTTCCAGGAGCAGGAAAAAGAGATTAAGATTATAAACACCAAATGTAAAAAAAAAAAAAAAAAAAAAAAGCTTATATATTTTAACAAGCCTAATGATAAGGGATATTCTGACCCCGACATGTCTGGACATGTCAAATGTTTTATGGAGGTTTTCCATAGACATAATTCAATTCAGTTTACCGTTTTTATTTGTTATACGCTATTCGCAGAAAATTTAAGTTTCTACATTATAATGAGAAATTATTAAATTTACATTATTGTAATACATTTTATACTGTATCTCCCTCTAAACATACCCATCACAGTGACACTTTTAGCGCTTTTATTCTTCATAAACAACAATTACTTTAATGTATAATTTAAGAAGCTGTTATGTGCATCAGATATGGGTAATAGTTTGGCACCGGATGCAACCCCTAATGTTTTGCTCTGTTTAAAATGCACAATAGGTATTCTGTGTGGGAGCCTTACATTTGTGTCTTTCAAGAAGAAGCCCCCATCCATGATGCCTTTGGGGCGTGCATGCTGGGATATTTCCTCACAGAGGACAGCTAGCACAGAGGCCATTGTTCAAAATACTGATTCAACAATTAATGTAAAGTGAGAAATTTAGATGAAATATAAAATCTCAAAGTGTTTGTCATGTAAGTTTATAAACATTAATGTCAAAATAAGTAAAGGAACCTTTTTATTTTATCAGACCAAACCATAAGGATTATTGTGATTATTGTATTATGATTCAGTATCAGCCCCTAAACCTGCTCAATCACAGTAAACTTTCTCTAGTTCTCTATTTTTAATAAACATCATTTAGTATATTTTTATAACATTTTTACTGTACAAACTGAGCACCTATACATCACGAAAAAAATCAACATACTACCATGTTTAATAAAATATTGTAAGTAATCTAAATTAATATAGTAGGACATTTCGTCATAAATCACATTACGTTGTTATATCAGCCTAATATCCAAATTATTATACAAATTTGTGATCTAATAAGTCCTATAAACAATTCAAGTTAAAAAGCGACTCGATTAAAAGACAAAATCTTTTTGTGTTAAGTAACAAACATGTTACTACAGCAAAACAAATCATTGTTTAACATTTATATTATTAAGTTTATTGTAGTTATAAAACATCAAAGTAACAAATATGATACTACAGCAAAACAAATCATTCATCGTACATCTTAAACATGTATTCTACATTTATTTAGGTTTTTGTTCTTATAAAACACATTAATTGCTTCTTTTAAAGATGATACTAAACAAAATGAGATTATATGTATTGTAGAAATAAACATTTACAATACTTTTAGGTGATCATAAATATAAAACACAGTAGCAAACATATTACTACAGCAAAACAAATCATTCATCGTACATCTTAAACATGTATTCAACATTTATTTAGGTTTTTGAACTTATAAAACACATCAGTCGCTTCGTTTTAAAGATGAAACTAAACATTTCCATGTGTATAAAAAGAAACATTTAAGTCCTATAAACATTTCAAGGTAAAAAGTGACTCGATTAAAAGACAAAATCTTTTTGTGTTAAGTTACAAACATGTCATTGTAAATATGCTAATCATTGTTTAACATTTATATTATTAAGTTTATTTAAGTTATAAAACATCAAAGTAACAAATATGATACTACAGCAAAACAAATCATTCATCGTACATCTTAAACATGTATTCTACATTTATTTAGGTTTTTGTTCTTATAAAACACATTAATTGCTTCTTTTAAAGATGATACTAAACATCTCCATGTTTATAAAAATAAACATTTACAATACTTTAAGGTGATCATAAATATAAAACATAGTATCAAACATGTTACTCCAGCTAAACAAATCATTATTCAACTTTTAAATTTTTAAGTTTATTGATGATATACAACTTCAAAGTAACAAACATGTTACTAAAGCAAAACAAATCATTCATCGTACATCTTAAACATGTATTCAACATTCAAGGTTTTTGAACACACATCAGCCGCTTCTTTGTAAAGATGATGCTAAACATCTGCATGTTTATAACAAGAAACATTTACATTAGTTTTAAGTTATCTTTAAAAAAAAAAGGTTTACATTATTTTCTTTGAACAATGATGTCCATACATGGATGAGTGATTTACAAAATCAATAAACAAACAAAAACATTTAGTTTAAGGTGAATTAATAATAAAAATTAAATAAAAACTCACAGTACCATGTCTTGTCCATTGTGAAACTGCAAATGAGTCTGCCACAGACCCTCACAGGATGGGGCGAGGGAGGAGGCGGGAGGGGTGAGGGAGGAGATATGCTCTGTGAAGTTGGTCTGTTAACTTTTTCTAAGTGAATGTTTTGAATGCTCAACATTTATTTCAAAGTGGAGCATTACTTCAAAGTATAAATAAATACTACTACACCTGATATCCTTTGGTAGAAATGGCTCAAACTATAATTTATATATTGTTTCAAACACTTTAGATTGCTTAAAAGTTTACGGTAGGTTCTTTAAGTTTATTCTTTCTACAAGGGTACTAACAAATAAGAGTGTTTTAAAATAGACCTGAGCTAGACATTTTTAACTACATGTTAAAAATGATACATATCCTCAAACAAGACCAGTCATTAAAAACAGCTGCAGCTATTTTTGTCTAATGTCATTATCTGATTCTCTTTAATTTATAAGACTTACTTTTTTTTTTTTTTTTTTTTTTTTTACAAATGTTGATGCTGCTTTTATCAGTCTAATCAATATTGTGTATGTCCAGATACTGTTTCTAAACCAAACAATGAAAACATAATATATTTTATTTAATTATTTTGCACAAGTACCATGGTTTCGTGTTTTTAAAGGCTTATCAATGCTTTAGATGCAATGCAACATGAAATGAAAGAGTTGTATTAGTTGAGCTTGATTCAACAGTTTATAGTCAAGTTAGAGTAGAGTAATAGAGTCAACCTTATCGTCCTTGCTATTCTCCACATACAAACCGTAAGCAACAACCTAAATTCAATAAAACCAGTTACACATCATGTAAGGAAGGCCTCATAATGCATACAGTCAAGCAGTATCCGCAACTTTTCTTGATTTGTTGTCATCGCTCTTACATTTGCAATTGATTCACTGGGTGGGTCAAGATCATCAATAATGTTCTTCACTTTTGAACTAGCCTACTGTTTTTTCCTTTTAGGAAGATCTGATAACCTGAGAATACGAAAAGAAAAAGGATATTGGAAAAAAAAATATATATAGAATAGTAAGAAAAAAATTACTTCAACCTTGTACTGACCTCTGTTCACAGTCTTTATCAGGTTTCTGATCTGAAACATTAGGGAAACAAAGACTGTTAAGGACAATCCATGCGCTACAACATGCTATCTTATTCAGTGTACAGTTTGCCTTCAGCGGTTATGTGGATGTGTCCAAAATATGAGGTTATCATAAAAATACAACCCCATAAATAAATAAAACAGCTTATATAAAATTTACTTTGGGGCTTTACTTTAGACTCCAGATGTACACGATCAACATTATCTAACGGTTAAGCAACTCCATCTAATTACCATTTTTTAATAGTATCACATACCAACATTTATTTGCTTGTTTGTTTGGTTGTTGTAGACAATGTACATGTATTACACTTACAATATACCATCACATTTGATTTGCCAGACGTTGCAGAAGTCATAGTCATTGTAACGGAGCCTAGACTTGATCCAGTTATGACAGGGGCATATATAATACCGCCATTAGACGTGGAGCTCCTGCCTTTTTACAGAAAATGGGTCAATTCATATATTAGTTAATTGTACATCTGATAATGATTCTCCATTATTAATATATAAATCACACTAACATTTTACATGGATGCATGATGGTCCTTGTCTTGAAGTCTCTGTTGAATTAAAAAAACAAAACAAAAAAAAGTGTTATTTTGAATGGAAAAAGTCAGGCAAACATCCTATGGACTGTATTGCAATCCACCTACTTTACTGTGATATGTATTTAAAAGTAGTCCTATTCATAGCACAGGTCTTTACTATACAAGGCAGTTCAGTTACCTGTCACTAAAGTTGAACTAGGGCCTATCTAAAGACTACTTGTGGCCACCCAGCTACAACTCAGGACTAAAAATACATCCTTCTTCTTTAGATCATATTATATCTGTATCAAATCACTGTTAATGTACACAGATTTCACACAAGGCTGTATGACATTTTTCAGTAGACTGAATATGTTTGTATGTTTTAGCTTAAATGAAATGTTTCATATATACCCCTAGGTTCGCTTTATAAATGGACTTTCATTTTTATGAAGGTATGCAGTAGGCCTTATGCACCCATTGCGGTGCAAAAAACGCACTTTTGCAAACCAACTTGACTGTAGTGCCCACTGTTTTGATCCATTTTTGGCCGGGAGAAAATTCATTTACATCATCTTCTTTCAGCAAATCTAGAAATTTTCGACACATAGAAATAAAAAAATAAATAAAAAATTGCTATAACCTTGTATTGGCCCCGGTTTAGAGTCTCTATCAGGCTTCTTATCTGAAACATTAGGGAAACAGAGTTTATTACTAAGGACACACACACACAATACATGCACTACAACAATCTCATCTCTACATGCAGTCATCATCATACCCAGAATTTCCCTAGTGGTCACGCTGATTGTCTCTTTGCTGTTAACACAGACATCTGTCACATCAGGCCGTGTTTCCTTTTTCAGGCTTCTTACAATCTTCATTTTGTTCTTAAGGTTTGTTTTACGTTTAGTATCCCCCGTACAATCATGATTCGGATCACACTCATCGACGATGACCGTGTTCTTCGGTTTGAGCATTTGTCCTTTGTAATATGGTTTAAACATAGAGTCTACGACGACTTTTACACCGCACATTTTTTCTGCGGCACAGCTGCACTCCGATTGATCATCTGTAGCAGCGCCAGACCTACAGTTGTGCTCCATCAGGTTTGGCGTAGTTTCAGACGTTCTTTTCAGAATTCAGTTTTCTCCAAGACGTAGCCGTTTCCTAGAATTTCG
>NC_133361.1:87903259-87923259 GCF_049309525.1 Garra rufa
GCTACAAATACACCCGTGCTACTTAAGACTGGTTTTGCGCTCCAGGGTTGCACTTTTATTTTGATGGTTTGCTGTGAAGACCTTTAAGTTTTGATGGTAATTTCCCCTGCAAAAATCCATGGTTTTACTACAAATAAAACATTATTATTGTGGTTAAACCTTGGCAACCACAAACTAACAATGGTTTTGCTACACTAACTATAGTTTAACCATGGTATTTGTTGCTATCTGTAAGTATACAAAGGGTAACCATTTTGCTATAATTAAAACCATGGTTCATTTTTGTCAAGGTTGACTGTAGGTCATTTCTAATTGATTAAAAGCTCTTCTCTCTGTCCTAAAATATCTTTGGCATTGAGTATCTCCTACTGAAATGTTTGTATTGTGACAGCACTAATACACATACAGACATTTAGAAGAAATGCGTCAGTCCGGCTTTTCTTAAACGCAAAACTGATGTGAAAGGATCATGTTGTGGTCTATGGATATCAGAACATCTCACGAACACACTTGTCATTTAGAATTCTCTCTGTTATGGAAATGCGCTTTGTTCAACATCACTTCCTCTCTGTTTCTCGGAATATTGGATTGGTCGGCACGTAACACACGCATTCAGATGCAGCGGAGCGCTGCAGCTTTTCTTAAACGCAGAGCTGTCAGAGAATAGATAATAATGCAGTTTTCAGATAACAAAATATCAGCAGATAAACACGCTTGCAAACACTTTCCATTAGAAAAGAAAACACAAAGCGTGATTTTTTTTTTATGCAGATTTTCTTTAGTGTTTTTGAACTGCATTTTGAAAAGCATGATTTTGTTAATGTTTGCGTGACTTGTGACAGGGAAAAATGTGTCATGTAGTTATTTTAGTGTGCAATTGTATTGACAGTGGCTTGTCATAATGGCTTTATGTATTGATAATGTTGTGTACTTATGTGGATAATGGCTTTTTATTGATAATGTTTTGTGTTTGTGTAGTTAATTAGTGTGTGTGTTTGTGTGTCTGTCTCTTTTGTGGTGTGTGTACCACTATGAGAGTTGTTATGATCAATAGTGTGCACTATGAATGTTGGCTAACCTTACTTAAAAGGTAAGTATTGTTAATGGAAGGCCTAATGATGCACAAGCTATATAAGTTCAAACCCTCATTTGAACTTATATAGTTTGACATTTTAACATACCAATATCCAAAATGGAACATTCAGGAAATGTTTGAATAGATTTTTTTAGCTGGGTAGTTTTGATAGTGTGTATCCGTTTATGCGCTGCGGTGTTTGTGTTGGCCGCATGATATGCGTCTTTATTGTGTTGTGTAAAGTCTCTGGCCAGCTGAGCCGGAGATTTGGTCAGTCTAAACAAGGCTTTAGGGGAGACAAGACGCTGTTTGCGTACTGAACCTTGACTGCTCCAAAATGCCTGCTGGTTTTAATCTGACAGACTGTCTGTCAGTGTATGTGGACACAAAGAGAGAGAACAAGAGTGTGACGGAGGGAGAAATAGACCCGGAGAAATAAAATAAGCTGATCTCTGCATTTTGAGTTCTGTGTGTGTGCCTTTTCCAATTTGCGAAACTGAGTTGGTGAGTGTGCTGTAGGATATCATTAGAGGTGGACGGAGATATCTGTGTGTGTATGTGTGTGCTGAGTCATGTGTGGGCTGACCACAGCAACTCGGTTCTGTGTGTGTATATTTTGTGTATGCATGTGTGGGCAAAAATTGGACAGTGTGTGTGTGCAGGGTAAGGTCAGCATTGCATTTCTGTGGACTGGAACACATCCTAACCATCCCGCAGGGCACACACAAAACAATCAGTGTCTAAAACAAGAGTTGATGTACCATACCAACACACACACATTTACACACATGCAAAATGCCTTGCTTGCAAGCATAAACTCACAAACAAAACAAACTGAGGACATACCTTGGACTGCTATTGTTTTTCTATAAAACCCTAAACGAAAACAAAAAGCATTTTTAGAATTAAAGGAATTGTTGCATTTCTCATTTTTTCCAATTTAGGTCCCCAAAGGCTTTGTCAGATTGAACTTCTGGGGACAATTTTGTTCCCAAGTAGAGCTAAGTGAACCCACATTCACAGACTTCCTTTCCAGCAGCACTTTATCATAACCAGTATATTGCTGAATCCACAACATTTCGTCCTTTCTCAAGAGCTTTTTAAAACCATGTCATATAATGAATATGTGTGTGTATGTGTGTGCGCGCGTCTTCGTTTTCACGGGTTATATTTTTGATCTTTCGTTCTCTATAATTATTTTGTTCCTGACTTGCATTCTCCTGCTGTTTTTTCTTCTGTGCAGAGTGTGTGTGTAAGTGAATTTTCCTGAATTGCATCCTCCTGGTTTTTCTGTAGTGTATAATTGTGTCACTGTCCATTTTGAGACTTGGGTAGTGATGTCATTCGGCTTGCGGTTGCCTGGCTACAAGCCCTTCTTCGGTTCTTGAGTTCCTCTGCTTGTGTTTGATCTTTTTGACTGATCCCTAGTGACCTGTGGGCTTTAGATGTGAAAGGTCAGGTTGTGTACTGTCATGTCATCTGCTATGCCTAATGTCTTTCTCTGTTTTTTCTGTCTGTCTCCAGGATGGGTTTGGTGATGGGATGGCAGTGAGCATGGCCCTTTGGGCAGGCATATGGGCCATTATCCTACAATTGGCCCTCTTGCTGTTCTTCTCTCTGCCTCCAGGCCACTGCCAAGGTGAAAGATCCCGCCTGCAGTTTACTCAACCACTGTACCATGCGTCGGTCTACGAGAACTCGGCCGCCCGCACCTACGCTGCGAGTCAGGTGCGCATGGGCGTCCCTCTCCAACATCACTCGTGGGAGGTGAGGTACCGAATCACCTCCGGGGATGAGGAAGGGTTCTTCAAGGCAGAGGAGTACACTCTGGGTGATTTCTGCTTCTTGCGGATACGAACCAAAGGGGGGAATGCTGCCATCTTGAACCGTGAGGTTCAGGACAACTACTTGTTGACAGTGAAAGCTTCTATCAAGGGGGATACACTAGAGGCCTGGACTAAAGTTAGTGTGCAGGTGTTGGATATGAACGACCTTCGACCACTTTTCTCCCCTACCACATATTCAGTTACCATTGCGGAAAGCACACCCCTACGCACCAGCATAGCTCAGGTCACTGCCACGGATGCCGACATAGGATCGAACGGAGAGTTCTATTACTTTTTTAAGGAGCGAATGGAGCTTTTCGCCGTGCACCCGACTAGCGGAGTAGTTTCTCTCAGTGGGAAGCTGGATGTTGACACTCAAAGCCGCTATGATCTTGAGATCCAGGCAGTGGACCGGGGAATGAAGCTCTATGGGAATAATGGCGTTAGCAGTACAGCCAAACTGTTTGTTCATGTGGAACGGATTAACGAGCATGTGCCCACGTTGAGTATTGTTACATTAGCACCTGTATGGACTGAGAAGTCCCCTGTTGTAGCTGTGGTCACCGTGGAGGATCTTGATGAAGGGGCGAATGGAGAAATTGAAACATTGAGCATTGTTGCTGGGGACCTTCTTGAGCTCTTCAGCATTGAAAGGACAGAGATGCCAAGTGAAGAAATTGTGGATGAGGAAGTCACTCGGAAAGGATCTAACGAGTTTGTCCTTCGCGCAACAGAGCAGTTCGACTGGGATAGCTATCCCTTTGGATTAAACCTCAGCTTGCAGGCTCGGGATCGTGGGACACCTCAGAAGTTCTCTGCTGTGCACACTGTGAGTTTACGACTGTCAAGACCGGCCCCGACGGAAGTCACATTTCAGAAGGATGAATACGAGGTCCTCTTGAGTGAAGTTGCCCCTCCTGGAACTGTTGTGGAGGCTGTGAAACTCCAGCCAGAGCCAGACGATGCAGAGTACATCCTGACCCCGTCTGCTGATTCGGGGTTCTTCAGTATCAACACCATGACGGGTGTCATCAGCACGGCACGTTGGCTCACCCAACTCACGCAGGAAGTATTTGAGCTAGAGGTCCTAGAAGTAGACAGTGACCTTAGGGTCAAGGTTAGAGTCGTTCTTGAGGATGCCAATGACAATGCGCCGACATTTGCTCAGCAGTCTTATGAGGTCTTTATCAATGAAAGTGTTGCCGTAGGCACTACTGTTGTTGCGGTGACTGCTTCTGATGGTGACCATGGGGAAAACGGGTACATCACATATAACATGGCTAGCTTGACACCATTACCCTTTAGCGTGCAACAGTTCACTGGAGCAGTCACAACAACACAGGACCTTGACTTTGAATCATCCGTAGAGAGTTTTAGTTTTGTGGTTCGAGCTTCTGATTGGGGTTCCCCTTATAGGCGTGAGAGTGAAGTCAATGTCACTGTGCACCTAGAGAACGTTAACGATAACAAACCCTTGTTTGAGAAAGTCGCCTGTGTTGGCGTGATCTCTCGAGACCTTCCGGTAGGTGAGGTTATAGCCACAATGTCTGCCATAGACATTGATGAGCTAGAGCTTGTCAAATATAAGATCCTCTCAGGGAATGAGCGAGGGTACTTTGATCTAAATCCCGATTCTGGTGTCATGACTTTACATCACTCCCTAAACACTGCAGCACCCAAAAACTCATTCAGTCTAAAAATTACTGCTACAGATGGGGAACACTTTTCCGATCCCATGTTTGTGAACATATCCGTAGTGCAAGGGAAGTCCCCGCCCAAGAGCTTTAGCTGTACCGAAACCAGAGTAGCCCAACGACTAGCTGAGAAACTTCTGAAGAAAGCCAAAGCTAGCAGTAAACCCAAAATCGAGGAAGGCTTTATTGACCTGTTCTCTGTGAACCGTCAAACGCCTCAATTTGACAAATCCTTCCCAACTGACATCACTGTGCATGAGGATGTACAAGTTGGCACGAGTGTGTTTCAGGTAAAAGCCTTTGATGGAGACACTGGATTCAATGGACAACTCTTATATGCCATTGCCGATGGCAACACAGACAGTTGTTTTACTATTGGAATTCTGAATGGCATAATAAGCATCTTCCTTCCTCTAGACCGTGAGAGGACAGATCGCTATCTTCTAAACATCACACTGTATGATTTAGGCCAACCACAAAGGTCCTCCTGGAGGCTTCTTACAGTTTACATAGCAGATGCAAATGACAATGCACCTCAGTTTCTTCAAGACGGTGGCTACCATGCCCGCATTCCGGAAAACACCCCTATTGGTACCGAAGTCATCCAAGTGGAAGCTACTGACAAAGATCAAGGTCTCAATGGCGAGATCCAGTACTCCCTACTCACCAGCACGTCACAGTTTGGCATCAACAGCTCCAGTGGGATTGTGTATGTTGCAGGTCAACTGGACCGTGAGTTTGTTCCATCCTTCATATTAAAAGTAGAAGCGCGAGATCGAGCGGAACGAACAGCTCAACATTTTGCTGTAACAACTCTTAAAATCTCACTCGAGGATGTTAACGATTGTCCACCTGCGTTCATTCCAAGTGTTGTCAGCGCCCGTGCACTAGAAGACCTCCCAGTGGGCACTGTCATTGCTTGGCTGGATACTCAAGACCCTGATTTGGGACCTGGAGGGCAGGTGCGATACTCGCTCGCTAACGACTGCGATGGCCGTTTTGAGGTTGATAAAACTAGCGGTGCCATTCGTCTTACCAAGGAGCTGGATTATGAAACCCAACAGTTCTTCAACCTATCAGTTAGAGCAAAAGACAAAGGCAGACCGGTGTCCCTCCTGTCAGTTAGCTTTGTTGAACTGGAAGTGGTGGATGTTAACGAGAACCTCTACGCACCGTATTTCTCAAGCTTCGCCATGAATGGATCAGTAAAGGAAAGCGTTCGGATCGGGACTTCTGTGCTCCAGGTCTCGGCAAGGGATGATGACACAGGAAGGGATGGCGAGGTGCAGTACTCCATACGTGATGGCAGTGGTCTTGGGAGATTCACCATTGATGAAGAAACAGGTATGTTATAAAAAAAGTTTTTCATATTAAAGTTCATTGATGTCTTGTAAAATGCTGGCAATTTTGTTACATGTATTGTGGCTTCCTTGTACAGTTAGCTGCGGTCTTTCATTCAGTTTGAGGTAAAGGTCATTTTTTTCTCACAGGGGTTTCTGGGTCACATTATTGTGGTGTTTTAAAGGGATCTTGGGTATTAAGACTTGTATGGCTTAGTATGTAAATGATATGTAGTAGAAAACCCATGAAAGATTTACGTTATTTAATAAATCTACATTGTTTCATACATATTTTGGACTATGTGGGACGCCATTATTTTGATGACGTGAAATGGTTTTACTCATCGAGCTACTGGCGCTACCTGTTGTTGTTTTTTTCTGCAGCACAACTCAGAATAAGCAACTTGGAAAATAAAATACTAATACAATGCCACATTGTGTGGCTTTTAGTTGTAATTTTCAGTTGAAGGGCAACAAAAGAAGCTTGAGAGGAGATAAGAAGAGAAGAAAAGAATGGGAAAAGAATGATGCTTTTTAGGCTTTTAGGCCTTTTCAACTGCTGAAAGAGCTTACAAAAATGCAGAGACAAGAAACTCTAGATGCCATTCTGAAAGGATGTAAACACGTGCATATTTCACTCGATATCCGGAGCTTGTTTAGAAAAAAATTGATAGTACGGCATTTGGTTTAGGACTACGCTTATATCCATCGCCACCTGTAAGCTCTTTTAGTAGCTGTGGTCATTGTATCAGTATTTTATTTTCTGAGATGTTGCAGTAAAAATAGCAACAGGTAGTGCCAGTAGCTCGCATTTCATTGAAATACTGGCGTCCACAATAGTCCAAAATATGTATAAAATGATGTGGATTTTTTTAATAACGTAAATCTATTATGAGCTTTCTACTACATAATTTCAGTAAGAGACATCATTTGCGTTATATTAAGCCATATAAGTCTTAACACAAGTAGCTAAATTAACTTGGTGTAATCACTAGATTTTGAATAGAGCTTAATATACTGTAGATAAAGCCTGTAATGCAGAAAAGAAAAAAATAAAACACTTAGTTACATGCCACTCACAGTGACAATCCTGGGACACATAAATGAAAAATGAATAGGCTTCAGTGGCTTGTCTATCACCTCAGGCCAGTTAAACACTGAATTGGCCTACATTTTATTTAGGTCGAGTTTTGACAGTTGAGATGGAGGGGGACCGATTGAAGTGCGATTGAAATTTTGATATGCTTAATGTTTCATGCACTGCCTTCACGTCACGTTTGCACTGTTTGGATGGGATCATTTGTTTTTGTCCAGTTTTCTGTTGCACAAAGTGGGTACATATGTGTGTGTATCTGTAAATAATGGTTTCTGCATGAAGAAATGTGTGTATGTGCCAAAACGTGTGCGTTTGTGTGAGGTTGATTTATGTGTTAAGACTCTGTCGGGTGGACTAAATTACCACACAAAGTTGTTTTATTTACATTTATTGCAGTTGTCATGTCATTCTGTCTGACCCACACATTTAGCATTAACCTTCAGTTTTTTTTTCACTCCCTTTTTCTCTCACTCTGTCATTTTCTCGTTCCCCTCGACAGTGCATTTTCTGTCAGTGAAACCGATAGTTTCTGGGTTTTCATTAGGGTTGCTTCTGAACGCAAGTATCACTGTTACCATTACTCATACTTAGGGCTAGGGATTTGATCAAACTCCTAAGCGTAAGTGTTTAACTTCAGTATGTCACTAGATTTTTTTTTACCTTGGCAAAATCTATCAACCACATAGCAACATCCTGGCACTAAACCGCAACACCCTAGCTATTTTTACAAAGGCGAACACCACTCACATTTTTTTTTTTTTCAAGTTTATAAGACCAAGAAATCCACAAGTCAAGATGAAGCATGTGTGAGGGTGTGTGTGTGTATGCAATAGTCAGCCTGTACGGTGGCAGAGGTACAATAAACTGTAAAAGAAGTGTTTTCTGTTGGAAAATCCAGCTTTAAGCTGGTAGCTGTGTTTTGGAAGCTTATTTCTAGTAGATCCAAGCTAGTTGATCAGCCACCATGATCTAAAAGCAATCTTGACCACCTTGAAATGATTTGTTTCTGGTCCAAGAGGGTCTACCGCCAAGCAGCAGCTCATGCTTGGACCAGCAAGAAACCTCCTTAAAGCTACCGTGTTTTAGCCTGAGATTGATTTTCCATCAGAGGGTTTCATAAGAGCAGCACTAGATAGTAACTGATTACATGTAATCTCGATTATGTAATCCAATTCCAAAAATTAAGTACTTGTAATTAAAATACATTAGATTGCATTGCATTTTAAAGTGCTTGTAATTAGATTACTGTCACTTTTTATAGATTACATGATTACATAGAGCCCTTTGAAGCTGCATTTAAACTGCATTTTGGGAGTTCAAACTCGGGAGCACCATAGAAGTCCATTATATGGAGAGAAATCCTAAAATGTTTTCTTCCAAAAACATAATTCCTTTACGACTGAAGAAAGAAAGACATAAACATCTTGGATGACAAGCGGGTGAGTACTTTATCTGTAGATTTTTGTTTTGAATGTGAACTGCTCCTTTAATTGGATATTTTTATGATTTAATTAATTATTAGCTTTTCATCTTTTCACCTCACAAACCCCCTCCAGTTCTTTCAGGAACCCTCAGGTTGCGAAACCCTGATGTAATGTATTGTTTAATGCACTTCATGATGTTGATAACAGAGAATGGAAAATATTTTCTTATGAGTTAGGTCAAAAGTAATCTAGAAGTAATCAAAAAAGCAGTCAGAACACATTGCCTGGCTGTAACATGTAAACTACAATTTCTGTAATGTAATCTGAAGTTTACAATTTGTAAGTTATTTACCCAGCACGATGTCTTTTTAGTTGAAATGTGCACCGAGCGGATGAGGTTGACAAGACTTCCAACACAGTGTAAATCGAGAGACTGAGGGGGAAGAGAAAGCGAGATTGGATGAAAGAGTTTGGGGTTCAGAGGCCAGAATAGTGTGTGTGTTTGTGTGTCTACTCACCCGCAAGCTCCCTGAAAATGATCTGGAGGTTTCAAAACGACCCTCAGATCTCCCGTGGTCTTTCACCTCTCCCTGGAATGAGGGAATCTGAAAAAAGGGAGGGGAAGCCATGAATATCTGTCTATTTCTTTCAAGACTGAAACGAGAGGGTTCACCGTGGCATTTAAAGGCCATGAATCACACACACTGGTGCAGAACAGTCACCTTCTACTTTTTAAACCCTGCGACAACTCACTGACAGCAACAAAGCAAAGTAGCTCCAGCTTTGTACTTCACTACTGTGGTACGAGTGGTTAAAAAACGTGGTTTTGTGAGATTTGTGTCCTGGCAGCAGGTGGATCAGTGTCTATCAGGAGTCGACTTTCAGTCTTTGAGGATATCACTCCTGTCTTGGGCTTTTTTTTAAGCTGTGGATCTTTCAGGTGTCATTCTAGGTTGTGATTCTGAGGTGTGAGGTATTTTGAGGCAACAATCAACTAATTTGTGTTTGGCTTAGCAGCAGTGGATCTTCCAACAATAGCAAATAGATTACATTCATATTTTTCTTAAGGTTTTGAATATTTAATATATTTATACATATATTTTCTTGGTTAGTTTGTGCAGGCATATTTCATGCACTTTAATTAATAAAACGGGTCAGTTTAGTGCAGTTTCAGTGCAGGGCAGCTCATATGAGGCATGAGATTAATTATTCTTATGTTATTAATATTATTACAAAGTAATAGAAATACACTACCAATCAAAAGTTTTTGAACAGTAAGATTTTTTTTGTTTTTTAAAGAAGTCTCTTCTGCTTACCAAGCCTGCATATATTTGATCCAAAGTACAGCAAAAATTAAAAATTAATTTTTTTTACTATGTAAAAATTTTTCTTTTTGAATATATTTTAAAATGTTTTTTTTTTTCCTGTGATCAAAGCTAGATCTTCAGCATCATTACTTCAGTCTTCAGTATCACATGATTCTTCAGAAATCATTCTAATATGCTGATTTGCTGTTCAAGAAACATTATTTTTAGTATTATTATCAATATTTAAAACCATTTTTTAAAAGAAATTATAGAAATTTGTAATTATATGTAGCAAGGATGCTTTCAATAGATCAATATCAATAGAAATGATGATAGACATTTATAATGTTGCAAAAAAAAAATTCTGTTTCAAAATAAATAAATGCTTTTTTTCTGAATTTTATGGAAGCCTGTTTCTGCCACTGAATAAAAAATAAAATTAGGTTATTGCGACTTGTTTTCTGACAGTTTTGGCTTTATTTCTCATAACTGCATGATACAAACTCACAATCCTGACTTTTTTCTCAAAATTGTGAGATATAAACTCACAACTGTGAGTTATAAAGTTAGAATTCCGAGAATAAACTCGCAATTCTGAGAAATAATGGTGAGATATAATCAATATATAAATAATATATAATCAATCTCGACTTTGTATCTTGCATTTCAGATTTTTTTCAGAATTACGTGATATAAACTTGCACTTTTAAGAAATGGAGTCAGAATTGTGTTATATAAACTCGCAATTGTGAGTTATCAAGTCAGAATTGTGAGAAATCAAAAATAATTATGTGAACATATCAGTCTTTTCTTATCTCCTTAGAACGGGACTTTACAACTCTCAATTGCGACTTTATATCACAAAAAAAGAAATTACGAGAAAAATGTCAGAATTGTAAGATAAAAAGTCGTAAAACCTTTTTTATTTATTCAGTGGCGGAACGGGCTTCCAAAAAATTTCTATTCACCAAAGAAACCTGAAAAAACTCTACTTAGCTGTTTTCAACATAATAATAATAAATGTTTTTGAGCAGCAAATCAGAATATTAGAATGATTTCTAAAGGGTCATGTGACTGAAGTAATGATGCTAAAAATTCAGCTTTGAAATCGCAGGAATAAATAAATCGCAGTTTAAATATATATTCAAATAGAAAAGTTATTTTAAATAGTACAAATATTTCAATATTTTACAGATTTTTCCTGTACTTGTGAACAAATAAATGCATACTTCTTAAAAACAAAAAAAAATCTTAATTAATTAATATTGCATTATAGTATTTTTTTAATCTTGATTTTAAGTGTGCATATCCCCAGTGGGAATGTCTGTTTGTTTGTTTTAACAATGAAAGCTAGCTTTGAAACCTGTTTGAAACACTTATTTTTCCAATTCTCTTTGCTGCAGAAATTACATGCTGTGCAAGTCAAGTCTTACATTTAAAGGACTCATGATAGCTTGTTTCTATGGTTGCAAATGTAAATGATCTGCGCATACGTCTTTATTTTTCTCTTAACCTTTTCCCTTTCACTGTTTCTCCATCTCATATAAACAGACACACATATAAATAAACATCTCATACATTTGCATGCTCACACAAACTGAACTGGCCAGACCCGGGGGGTCAAAGGTTAGTGAACCAGTGTCAAAGGTCATGCACTTTGTGTCACTCACCTGTCACTTTTCCAATAAGGAGTCAATCCAAAAGTTTGCATACAGCTGTTGTGTGTCTGTATCGATTTGATGGAAAGAATGAGGACAAAACAGAACATAGAGGCAGTTTGCATGTTATACGCTGCATGACATGATTGCATGTTTGTAATGCGCACACATAGACACACATACACACACACACTCAGTGCACACACATTTTGCAGTAGCGCTAGCAAGTGAGGGAATTTATTGCCCTTGTTAGCTCTGTGCTGGCATGAGCCATAAATCACCCGGGGATGGAGCGCAACTCCACAGACGCAATTACAGCTTAAAGAGCACACGCGCACACACACAAATTGAAAGGAAACACTTCACGCGTGTCTTTGTGCATGCAATCACGACTTCGAAAGCAATATTCACCAACACATACACATAAGAAGACTCAGTTTGAAAACATAGGCATGTTATATCCAAAGGGTTTTCTGTGCACTTACGGGCCGAGACGCGCTCTATGCATTCTCATTTCGGCTCGGAAGGTTGTATTGTTTGCACAGCACAAACAGCGATTCAAGGCTGCTCGATTGTACATGCCGCATCAAAAATGTCAAACACAAAGTGTGAAAAAAAAAAAAAAAAAAAAGCCCATGCTCATTACAGCCGCCGCTGAGCAGACGCTTTTCATCTGCAGGGACTTACAGTGCACTAATTGCACTGATGGTCCCCGCAGAGCGTCCTGGGGTTAAGTGCTTTGCGTGCCGCTGATAGAGCCCCGGCTTGCGCAAAGACTCCCAGATCCTTTACTGTTAGACTGCTGATGTTGTACTTGAGTTCAGGTGTGTAATTAAGGGAATAGTCTTGGTTATTTACAGCTTGTAATCACATGAAATCAAAACGGACACCGTTCGCCTTTTTTAATGTAGGTTCTTTCACATGAATCATCAGTACAGAATGTGCTGGAATGGATTTACTTTTTGGGATGACATTGGAAAAGCCAGACGGATTCACAGAATCCAATCATAAAAATGGAATTTACCAAATAATGTCATGGAATTTGCCAAATTTAGGATGAATTAATCAAAAGTAGGTTACTTACATCAAATTGCTTAATGGAAGACAAAAAAATTGGTTAAAAATTAATTCATAAAATAAACTGATTTTGAAAAAATATCGTATTTCACTTTTTTCACATCATTGTGTGAAAGATATAAACTTGCAATTCTGACTTTTTACTAGCAAACTCAAGTTTATATCTCGCAATTCTGACTTTATTTTCACAATTTTAACTTTTTTTTTCAGAATTGCTTGATATAAACTCACAGTTGTGAGTTATAAAGTCAGAATTACAAGATATAAACTTGCAATTCTGACTTTTTACTAGCAAACTCAAGTTTATATCTCGCAATTCTTTTTTTTTTTCAAAATTTTAACTTTTTTCTCAGAATTGAGTGATATAAACTCTCAGTATCGTGTTATAAATACTTTTTATAACAAAGTACAAGTTTATATCTCGCAATTCTGACTTTTTGTCTCACAGTTCTGACTTTTTTCTCAGAATTGCATGATATAAACTCACAATTCTATGAAAAGAAGTCAGAATTGTAAGTTTATATTTCAAAGTTCTGACTTTATTAGAATCAGAAAAAGTCAGAATTGTAAGTTTATGTCATGCAATTTTGAGGAAAAAAAATCAGAATTGCAAGTTTATATCTCAGAATTCTGAGAAAAAAGTCGGAATTGTGAGTTTATATCTCAGAATCATGAGGAAAAAGGGAGAAAGTGTGAGTTTGTAACAGGCAATTCTAAAAATAAAAGTCAGAATTGCAAGTATATATCTCGGAATTATGAGAAAAAAGTCAGAATTGCAAGTTTATATCTCGGAATTATGAGAAAAAAGTCAGAATTGTACGTTTATATCTCGAAATTATGAGAAAAAAGTCAGAATAGTGAGTTTATATCTCAGAATTATGAGAAAAAAATCTGAATTGTGAGTTTATATCTCAGAATCATGAGGGAAAAGGCAGAAGTGTGAGTATTTAAAAAAAAAAAAAAAAAAAAAAAGGATTGCAAGTTTATATCTCAGAATTCTAAGAAAAAAGTCAAAATTTTAAGTTTATATCTCAGAATTCTAAGAAAAAAGTCAAAATTCCAAGTTTATATCTCAGAATTATGAGAAAAAAGTCAAAATTCAAAATTTATATCTCAGAATTCTAAGAAAAAAGTCCAAATTTTATGTTTATATCTCAGAATTCTAAGAAAAAAGTCAAAATTCCAAGTTTATATCTCAGAATTATGAGAAAAAAGTCAAAATTCAAAATTTATATCTCAGAATTCTAAGAAAAAAGTCCAAATTTTAAGTTTATATCTCAGAATTCTAAGAAAAAAGTCAAAATTCCAAGTTTATATCTCAGAATTATGAGAAAAAAGTCAAAATTCAAAATTTATATCTCAGAATTCTAAGAAAAAAGTCCAAATTTTAAGTTTATATCTCAGAATTATGAGGAAAAGTCAGAATTGTGAGTTTGTATCTCGCAATTCTGAGAAAAAAGTCAGAACTGCAAGAGTATAACTTGCAATTGCGAGAAAAATGTCAAAATTGTGAGATAAAAAGTCAAAATTATCCTTTTTTATTTATTCAGTGGGAAAACTGGCTTCTATACCTTCAAATAAAATTTTTGTTAAACTTTAATTGCTTTTGTGTAAGCTTCATGATTTTAGTTAATTAGACATGCTTTTTAATTTAATATATTTATACTTTTAATTTATCCATTAAAACTTGAAGTCTTGAAAAAAATAAAAATAAGAAACTTAAAAAAATGTTTACAAAAAAAGTAACCGGAAGCAATTTTTCTCATTGAGTTTTTGCTTTGGAATGTCTTGCCTAAATGATTTAATTTTGTCTTAATGTCCTGTAAGTTCACGTAATACATTATAAAACTTCATCCAGACTTTATTAGACACAACCTTTTCCCAGAATTGCACTCTGTAAATGTCATCTCAGTTTTGTCAAAAGCTCTCGGCTTCCTGCTTTCCTTATATGGGCTGCCATGTGACAACTAGCGCCTCAGAGTCTTCCTATTGGCTATGCAGAGAATCTGACCATGGCTCACAATCACATATTTAATGTTTTTTGTCACTTTGGGAGCCCAGGGCTCTCTCAGAAAGGAGACAGGTGTGATATTTCAGGAGACGTAATTAAGTCATATCTGTCAGGTAATTTTTTTTCTCAGTGTCATTCCATAAAAAATGGCTTACAGCAACTAAGGTCTTCAGACTGTGGCATCCTGTTGATTTCAGAAAGTACTGTAATGTATTGCACTATTTTGAATGAGAAATGCTGCTATAGTGCACTTGCTGTGGAGGTGAATGAATCTCTTTTTTGAATTGATTAAGCAATGCAGACTGAGATCAATCTACAATTTTGAAGTATAGATCAAGTGGCTTTTTTGCATAATCTTATGAGATAAATACCTAGACAGCATTTTTTTTATTTTTTTTTTCTGGCATAGTAGAAGCATTTAATGTTCAAATCAAGTATTGAAATGCACTTACCATGCTCAAAATCAGAGTGATATTAAATATGTTGTGTTTTTGTAATTTTATTTATTCATTTGTTTGTGTGTATAGTTGTTTATATTTTTTATTTAAGTTTGGGTTATTTTAGTATGTTGAATTAAACAAAAACTATTTATTAAATTACTTAAATAACTACATAAATACATAAAACAAAAATGAAATCTAAAACCATGAATGAGTGAAAGTTTATTTGTTTATTTATTTGCGTGTCGCTATTAATATTTATTTAAGTTCAAATTATTTTTGTAAAATAATAAGTTAATCTAAAACTGATTTTAAAAATTGTTATTAAATATGAAATTACTAAAATAAATAGAACCAAAATGAAAACTAAAAGAATAAAGGAATAACATTTATTTATTTATTTATTTATTTATTTATGTAGTTTTTATTAAAGTTTGAGTTATATTAGTTTATGAATTAAACCATATAGAAATGATGAAATTCTTAAAATAATAATAATAATAATAAGTAAATAAAACAAAAATGAAAACTAAAACCATGAATTTATTTATTTATGTGTATAGTTATTATTATTTTATTTTTTATTAAGTATGAGTTATTTTAGTACTTCAAGTACTAAAACAAACTGAGAAATTATACCTTGGCAACTAACTAAATTTATTTATTTATTTATTTATTAACTAAAACCATAAAAAAATAAACAAAAAATGAAATAAAAAAATAGTAAATAAGATGAATAATATGAAATTAAAACTAAAAGCATGAATGAATAACAATTATTTATTCATTTATTTATTTGTGTAGTTATTAATTTTTATTATTATATGTTATTTTAGTTATTTTAGTTAAGTTAAACTAAACCAAATAGAGAAATTGTGAAATTATTAAAATAAATAAGTAAATAAATAAAACAAAAATGAAAACTAAAACCATGAATCAGTGAATGAATACAATGAATGAATGAATCAATGAATGAATTTATTTATTTATATGTGTATAGTTTGTGTATAGTATTTATTTATTTTTATTTTTTTTAAGTTTGAGTTATTGTAGTACTTAAAGTTAAACTAAAACAAATTGAGAGATTATACCTTGGCAACTAACTAAAATATAATTTTTTTTGTTTATTTAATAACTAAAACTAAAATTTAAACTAAAACTAAAAAAAAAATGAATAAATAAAAAATTTAAAAATAAATTAATAAATTAATTAAAATGTTAATTACTTGAAGTATTAACAGAAATAAAATAATATATAAAAACAATAATAAAAATATATTTTTTTTATAATAAGCATTAAATAAGCATTTCATTTGTAATTTTTGCCAAACATCCCTTGCAGGATTATTATTTGATTACTAAAACCAAAATTAAAATGAAATCCATTAAGAAAATTAATAAATAAATAAGTTGTTATTTATAGTTAAATAGTCATTCCTTGGAATAAGTATTAACATAAAATACATTTAGAAAAATATTACTAAATTTAAATATTACATTAAAATTCTAAATAAAACATTTAAAAAAATACTAAATTAAATATTACTAATTTAATTTTGTTATTAATTATTAAATAAATAGCTATTTATTTATCTACATCTTTTTGAAAGCATTTGAATTTTAAAAGAATTTTAAAGAATTTTAACTAGCAAGTTGCTACATTGTTCCTTGCAGGGTTATCATTGATAATGAAAACTAAAATTAAAACTAAATAAATAAAAAAATCTATTTGATTTGCAAAAAAAAAAAGTAAAAAGTGGAATAAATGTTAACAGAAATAAAATAAAATATAAAAATCTCATTTGTATTTCTTTTATTTAATGGTTTTAGTTTTCATTTTGGTTTTAGTTATCAAATAATAACCCTGTAAGGAAATAAAAAGTACAGTAGTATGTCAGTAACACTGGTTCCCTGACTTTTATTTAAAATGAATGCGAATCTGGTCTTTTGAAGATGTTTTTTCAGATAAAGCATATGGAATACCATTTACATTCTGCTATCAGATATGTCTGCAACATACATGCACTTAAGCACTATGTTTTCAGAGCAGGAAAATGCATGCATTTCATTGCATAAGCAGGACGCATCTCTCGTGTTTAGTGCCAGTTCAGCGGAGAAATCTCAGAAACGCCTACGCACACTTTGCAACAGAGATGGAAAAAGAAAAGACAGACAGAATGAAAAGAAAGGGAGACATGAAAGGACAAAAACACAGAGAAAGCCTTTATTGAGTCTGTCATTTCGGTGTGCTCATCCACTTCCCCCCGTTATTGCACGCCTATATTTAGGAGCCAAGGCCTTGCGGGGTTATGCGGGGCACGAAGCAGGGTTTCATCCAATCACATCAGGTTACACGACCCCAACAATGAACCTTTACGAGTGATGGAAGGGGAAATCAGAGTGGAACCAGCAGGGACAGGTGTATGAAGATGGCCCGTGTAACATTTACGTGGGTGACAGCGTCATTTCAGCGCTTGATTGGATTTGACGTGACATCAACTTGACCGCAAGAGTTTGACTGGCGGATAAGGAGGCACTTTGCTATAAAGAGATTGGCTGTGCGTTGTGAATTGTTGAACTAAAAAAAAAAGGATGTAGAAACAATTTTCACTTGGCAATTGGTAGTAAATTTCACAAATAATTATTCTAAATTAATTACTCTAAATTAAAATTTTTAAGTTTCAAGTAATGAACATTTTTATTTGTTAATTTTTTTTATTTAATTTTTTTATTTTTTAATGGTTTTAGTTTTAATTTGAGTTTTAATTATCAAATAATAACCCTACAAAGAACGTTGTAGCAATGTTTGCCAAAAATGACAAATAAGAATGCTTATTTAAAAAATTCAAAGTACATTTAATTTAATTTAATTTAATTTAATTTAATTTAATTTAATTTAATTTAATTTAATTTAATTTAATTTAATTTAATTTAATTTAATTTAGTTTAATTTAATTTAATTTGTAAGATTTGTCTATTTGATTTCTGTTATTACTTATTCCAAGTAATTAACATTTTTATTTAATTATTAATTTTTTTATGGATTTAGTTTTGGTTTTAATTATCAAATAATACATTTACAACGAAGTTAAATTAAATTAAATTTGTAAAATTTGTGTATTTTATTTCCGTTAATACTTATTCCAAGTAATTGATATTTTTATTTAATTATTAAATATTTAATTATTATTATTATTTTTTTAATGGTTTTAGTTATCAAATGATAGCCCTGCAAGGAACATTTTAGCAATGTTTGTCAAAAATGTACTAATGAAAACACTTATTTACCGTGAAAAAAAGTTTTAAATTAATAAATAGCTTAAATTAAATTAAGTTAAATTAAAGTAAATTAGTAAGATTTTTATATTTTATCTATGTTAATACATATTCTAACTAATTAACATTTTTATTGAATTTTCAATTTTATTCAGTCATCAAATAATAACCCTGCAAGAAACATTTTAGCAATGTCTGGCAAAAATTGCAAATGAAAATGCTTATTTACAGTAAAAAAAAAAAAAAAAAGTTTTCAAAATTTTAAATAAATAGATAAAATTAAATTAAGTTAAATTAAATTAAACTTGTAATACTTATTCCAAGTAATTCATATTTTTATTTAAGTATTATTATTTTTAATTAAATTTGTAAGATTTTTAAATTTTATTTCTGTTAATACTTATTCCTAAGTAATTAACATTTTTATTTAAGTATTACATATTTATGTTTGTAATGGATTTAAGTTTTAATTTGAGTTTTAATTATCAAATAATAACCCTGCAAAGAACGGTGTAGCATTGTTTGGCAAAAATTATAAATGAAAATGCTTATTTACTGTGATTCAAAGTTCAAATGTCTTCAATGTTATAAATTAATAAATAGCTTAAATTAAATTAATTTGTAGGATTTTTATATTTTATTTCTGTTAATATTTATTCCAAGTAATTAACATTTTTATTTAATTATTACATTTTTTTTATAGTTTTAGTTTTGGTTTTAGTTATCAAATAATAACCCTGCAAGAAACATTTTTTAGTTCTGTTCATACTTATTCCAAGTAATGAAGGTTTTTATTTATCGATTGATGTTTTTTTTATTTTATTTTTTTTATTTATTTAAAATGGTTTTAGTTTTAATTTTGATTTTAGTTATCAATTAATAAGTTATTTTATTTTATTTGTAAGATTTTGTTTTGTAAATCATTTGAAGTGGACATATCATGAAAACTGAATTTTTTGTATTGCTCTTTTGGGTTAATTGAGTGATATTCTATTATATTCTATAAGTCTAAAGCTGATATAAAGCTCCTCCACACAATTAAATCGTTTGTTTCCCAACTTTTGAACAGTATATACACTACCAGTCAAATGTTTTTGTATATTTACATTTTATTTTATTTCTCTTAACAGTTATTCCAAGTAATGAAAATATTTATTTATTTGTTGATTTATTTACATTTTATTACGTTTCATTTATTTATTTTTATGGTTTTAGTTTTGGTTTTTGTTCTCAAATAACAACCCTGCAAGGAATGTTGTAGCAATGCTCGGCAAAAATTACAAAAAAAAAGTTTATCCACTGTGTTTAAAATAAATAAATAAATAAATAAATAAATAAATGTTCAAATGTTTTCCAAGTTGTAAATAAAACTAAGATTTTTTTCAGTATATTTTTAGAAGAAAATATTATTTATTTATTTTTTAACTTCAAGATTTAAATCAATGTTACGTACTGATTTATGAAATATACTAGCAATTCCCAAATGCAAACTGTTACCCACAGTTTTTTTTTTTTTTTTTTTTCTTTCAGTGTTGAATGCATTTCTTGGAAAACGTGTGTGCGATATCTCAGACTCCTGGGACGGTGCTTATGTAGACATTAGTATGTCTCATATTTCGCTTTTGTCCGCACAATGTAAAACGCAGTGATTATGTATGTATGAGTGTGCATGAATGCACCGGCACTCTCATGAGAATATGTCTTCCAGTCTAATGCCACTTTACAGAAATACTGGGTCACTATACAGCGCCAAACCGTCATGAAATCAACCAGAAA